>NC_141993.1:81559269-81859269 GCF_049901715.1 Pseudonaja textilis
TATTATTTTTCAAACTATTCTTTTTTTTGGTTGTTTTTTCAAATCTTAAACTTTTAACTCTCTTTTCCCCCTTTCCTTTTTCCCCCCACATAAAATTACTTGATCATTAAAGATGGCTTCTTCTTTGTCCCGACCTTCTTGTTCTATAAGCGTTTCTTATTGTTTCTCATAGTTCCAGATTGCCGTTTCTAAAAATTGAAATATCAAGCCAAAAGAACCTCTTCTTTCTTGTGCATCTTCTTTCGGTTTTTAAGTTCCATTTTCAGTTCTTCCAAAAGTGATGCCATTTTAAATATTTTTAAACAACAACCTGATTGATCTTAGTCATTAAAGTCCAATAGCCAAAAATCCAAAAATCACCAAGTAATCCAAATAATCCAAAGCTGTTTCTTCTTGCTTCTTTTTTCCACTTTCTCTTCCTGGGTTCTATTATTTTGTTACAAGGTTTCAGTTAGAATATATCTTTTAGGAATCTTGTTAAAGTTTCACTGTAAGTTCCTTTTAGTTCCAGGCAGTCTCCTCCATTTTTCCAGATCCCGCCCTTTTATTCTTTCCTTTTCTCTCCTTTCCTTCTTTTAACGGTTTTTGAGTATCCAGAAGTCTTTATTATCCCGTTGACATTTTATTTTCAGCTTAAATGCCTATTGATGTCAAAGTGGATTTTTGTCAATTTCTTACGTAACTCTCTTAGCTGTCAGTATAAGGAAGGGAAGGGGAAAAAAAAGCCAAATCATTTCCCTTCCCTGTTTCCTTCACTGATTCAAAATCTTCTTTTGGGAATAATGTTATTTTTTATAGTTCAAATTCCAGGGTACCTTATGTTGTTGCTTTTTCAGTTCAACCCAGTCAACCAAAACTTTCTCTTGTTATCTTCTTCCTGCACATTCTTTTCCAGTCAAGTTCTTTGAGGTGGCCATTTCTGACCACCGTTGCAACCCCCTTTGGGAAAGGGAGTAATGGCCAGCCGAGGAGGAGAGCGCGGCTCTCCTCAACCCTGCTGGTGGTCTCCCCCCTCTTCACCACCTCTACAGGATGGCTTAGCCCTGAATCCAGCCAGCTTGGGGCGCTCTGGCAGTGAGCACAGATCGAAACTGTGCACAATCGCGGATTTCAGTCTGTTGCCGAAGAAGCTCAAACCAGAATCTCCAAAGGAACAATTTGATGGGTTCCTGCAAGCTGCTGGCTTCCAGACATTCCATGCTGTTGCAGGGAGCCCCTTGGCTGAATGCTTCAGATTTGTGATAAGGCAGCAGGCAGACGGGCAGGCAGAGATTTGTGGTGCTTCTGAAAGAAGGAGATTGGCTAATAATAGAGTCCTCCCAAGCACAGAGGATGTGGCCATGGCAATTTGTCCCATTCCTCCACAAAAGTGGTGGAGACTGACTCATACCCATACCATCATCTTCTTCCTCTGTTCAAAGCCTTGACTTCTGGAACCTTCGCTGCATTTCTGTACTCATATGGCCCCCAGAAGCTCAGTGGATCAGCAAGAGTGGCCTAGTCCCATGATGGTGAACCTATGGAACGTGTACCAGAAGTGGCACACAGAGTCATCTCTGCCGGCACACGAGCCGTCGCCCCGGATCAGCTGATTGTTGGGTATCTGGTGTGCATGTGCCGGGGGCATGCATATGCAGAGGTATAGGGAGTGCACAGAGGGGTTGTGCATGCATGTGCAGAGGCATGAGGCACGCGTAGGGTCATGTGCACATGCAGGGGGTGGGGGGTTGTGTGCGCATTGCATTATGGCATGCGACAATGAAAAGATTAGCCATCATTGGCCTAGTCCATAGCAATTGTCCTATCCCAAAAAGAATTAGCATCAGCCACCAACTCATCCTTCTCAATGTCACACACAATGATGGATTTCTGTTGAAATTTTCCATTTTTCTAACAGCTATTGCCTGTCCTCATCTCCTCTAAGAACACTGCTGTATCTTTACCCGCCTTTTCAACCTTGACAGTTCCTATAGGATACCTGTGATTTTCTGATCTTCCATGGGTCACCGGCTTTGTTTTGTTTTTCCCAGTTGGAGCTTTTGTATAAATAGAAAACTAATCCAATTTCCTGTCATGCAAGCAAAATCTCTCCCACTCGTCTCATCTGAACACTGCCAGTCCCCTCTCTGTTTTTTTTCTTTTCTTTTAATATGAGCTGAACGTAGAAGGATCTGCAACCATATCAGCACAAGGCAATTTGAAAGAGAACAGAAAGAAAACAGAAACGAGGGGAGGCAGAGGGGAGGAATTTGTGCATCCTTTTGATTGCACTTCTCTCTCTCTCTCTCTCTCTCTCTCTCTCTCTCTCTTTTCTCTTTTCATTTTCTATTTGAAAGGTAAAATATCTGGCAAAGAATTTGTCTATTGCAGATAATCCTTTCAGTCAACTCTGATCACCTCTCAAGGATGAATTTCTTGCAAAAAAAAGTGTGAGACATATTTATTTGATTTATTTGATTTATTTGATTTGTCAATTGCTTACAAGATAATAGATATAAGTGTATACATAGTTATGAATATATGAAATGGGTATGTATAAGAAAAATAAAAGAAACAATAGGACAGGGACGGTAGGCACATTGGCGCGCTTATGCACGCCCCCTACAGACCTCTTAGGAAAGGGGTGAAGTCAATAGTAGACAGTCTAAGGTTAAAGTTTTGGGGGTTTGGGGAAGAAACCACAGAGTCAGGTAGAATATTCTAGTCATTGACCACTCTATTGCTGAAGTCGTATTTCCTGCAATCAAGTTTGGTGCGATTTACCTTGAGTTTGTATCTATTGTGTGCTCTTGTGTTGTTATGGTTGAAGCTGAAGTATTCATTGACAGGTAGGACATTGCAATATATGATTTTATATACCATACTTAGATCAGACTGAAGACAGCGTAATTCAAGGTTTTCTAGGTCTAGAATTTCAAGTCTGGTAGCATAAGGTATTCTACAATGAGTAGAGGAGTGGAGAACTCTTCTTGTGAAATATTTCTGAACTTTCTCAACTGTGCTAATATCAGATACGTATCTATACATAATGTGAGTTCCAGACTGATGAGCTGTATTCGAGTATTGGTTTAGCAAATGTTTTGTATGCTCTAGTTAGTAGTGTGATATTACCAGAGAAAAAGCTACGTAGGATTAGGTTAACAACTCTTAATGTCTTTTTGGCTATGTAGTTACAGTGGGCTCTAGCACTTAGATCATTAGAGATGAGTTTTCCAAGGTCCTTGGATCATCAACAAGATCTTGACTATTCAGCTTGTATTTTATTTTCTGATTTCTTTTTTGCCAATATGTAAGACAGAGCATTTATTTGTTGAGATTTGAAGTTGCCATTTGTTTGACCATTCTGATGCATAGTCAAGATCTTTTTGAAAGGTAGCAGTTTTGTCTGTGGTATTAAACAGCTTTACATCATCAGCGAAAAGAACTCAGTTGCTCTTAATATGATCACAGAGGTCATTTATGTAGAGTATGAAAAGAGTTGGTCCTAGAACACTGCCTTGGGGGACACCACTATTGACAGGTACAGAATTTGATAGGACACTCCCAATTTTGACCATTTGTTGTCTGTTTGACAGGAATGCTTCTATCCAGTTATGCAGGTGTCCAGAGATACCATAAGATTTTAGTTTTAGGAGTAGTTTGTTGTGTACCACTGAATCAAAGGCTTTACAGAAGTCTATGTAGATTGCATCTATTGCTTTGCCCTGATCGAGTTGTGTAGTCCATATGTTTTTGCAGTGTAAGAGTTGCAGATTACAGGATAGTTTTTTCCTGAAACCAAATTGTTTATTGGAGAGTAGGTTGTTTGTCTCTAAGTGGAGGATAATGGATTGGTTAATAATTGATTCCATGACTTTACAGGTGATGCAGCATAAGGAGATTGGTCTGTAATTTTCAACTAGGCTGGGTCTCCCTTTTTGAAGATGGGGATGACCGTGACTTGTGACCATAGGTTAGGCAAGGAGCTGGTCCTGAAAGATTTTTCAAAGATTATGCTTAGAGGTTCGGCTATGGCAGTGGATAGCTTTTTAAAGAAGTAGGCACATATTCCATCCGGTCCAATAGATAGAGATGGTTTTAGATTGTGTAGTGCTTTTTCAACATTGTCTTCTGTAAAATCAATATGTATTAAATCATTGTAGTTGTCTGTGGTTCGGCTAGGAAATACTGGGCATGATCCATTGCTGTTTACAAATGCTGAGCTGAAAAATGTGTTAAAGATGTTGGCTTTAATGGTGTTGTCATTGCAGTCTTTACCATTAGGTCCTATCAGGGGTGGGATGGACCTTGAGTCTTTTAGTTTGTTGTTTACAAAATTGTAAAAAGCACGGGTGGAATTGGTGCATAGAAGGTTTTCCTCTTGTTTAATGTGATAATTGGTGCATTCAGTCTTTATCTGGTGGCATAAATTTTTGTATCGGCTTTTGAAATTGGCAACATGACCAGATTTGTTTTTCCACCAGAGTGATCCTTTTGGATTGAAGTTTCTTTATTGTTATGGGTAATCTGTTTTTTTTTTGTTGTTGTTTTGGGGTGAGTTGTTGTTAGTATATATAGTTTGATGACTCTTTTGACTTCAAGTAAAAATATGTTGTAATGGTCTTCAATGGTGTTGCATCCAGTAAATAGAGATTGCCAATGAAGGGATGGGAGATCATTGTCTATAAGATCATAGTTGCCTTTTTTGAAGTTATAATTGGGGATTACGTCATTGTGATGATTTTTGAGTGAGCATATGTTGAGAAAAAATTCAATCATATTGTGGTCACTGGAAAAGGATTCTTTAGTTTGTATTCCATAAATTAAATTCAAACTATTGCAGAAGATGAGATCGAGGCAGTTGTTTAGTCTAGTGTTGTTGGTTACTAGTTGTTCCAGTCCCAGATTTATAACAGCATTATAGAAGGTTGTGTGTATGGGTTCAGTTGTACATTCATTTAGGGTCCAGTTAATATGAGGTAGATTGAAGTCACCAAGAAAGATAAAAGCGTGTGGGCAGGATGCTGCCCATGTTAGTAGTGTATTTAGCTTGTTTACATATTTGATGTCATAATCAGGTGCTCTGTAACATAGTAAGAATCAAAATGTGATATTTAAGGATAGTTCACAGATGATGGTCTCAGGAAGAGCAAGCTCCTGGGTAACTTGGATGTTTTTTAGATATAAGGACTTTTTATAGAAGATAGCAACACCACCTCCTCTATGAATTTCACAATCTGATCAGTAAACATGATAATCTCTTACTGTGGTAATGGAGTCAGGGAGAGATGCGTTTAGCCATGTTTCACAGACAATTATGATGTTGAATTTAGCCATATTTAGTAAGAGGAGCAATTCAGGTATTTTATTCACAAGGCTTCTTGCATTGAGTAGTTTGTATTTAAGGCCAGCAGTAGTTGGATTTGAGGTAGTTAGGGGTGTGCATGCCTAGTCTTGGGTGATGGTGGATTGGTTGAGGTGGGGTTGTGGTTGAAGGTTAAAGCTGAGTTGCGGGTTGTGTGACTTACTTTTGATACAGTCAGCATGGTAGTCAATGTACAGGTCCTTCTCTCCATTGTCTAGACGTTTTTTGAGTTCAGTGAGGAGTACACGGGAGCGGGCACTTTGCTGTATGGTTAGGTCAGGGTGACAACGGAGGTTCTTATGGTTGGTGTTGGTTTTGGTGAGTGAATTTATAGTGTAAATGAATTTACATTTGCTTAATTCATTTCATAATAATAATAATAGTGGCCATCTTCAATGATTTTTCCCTTAAAAGGCATCTAATCCTGACCCTTATAGAAGTCCATCAAGATGTGAAAATGTAAAAATCCAGTGAGTATTAGATGAAAGTAATGTTAGTTTCTGGATCTCTTTGATGCCACATAGAGACAACTCAGATTTTCACAGTCTGAATTTTGTAGCCCTACAAAATTGTAGCCCTTCAAATCATCTAACAATGGTTTTGTGGAAAGTGTCCTTCTGCCAAACATTCTTCCTTTTTGAAGAAAAACTCAGAGGGAATCTTCAGGTTCAATGTCAACTGCCCCTGATGCTTCTCAGTAAAACAAGAAATAGATGTGGTACCATTTAAAAAATTAATATTGTCCAACTGGGATCTGGTTTGAATTTATTCATTCATCACAAATATTATAAACTATCACTGGGAAAATGTACCTTAAATTTAATTGCATGGGAGCAGATCAGCCTAGATACCAACTGCAAAAAGGGATATTTTCATAGACAGATTTGATTATATTTAATACCTGAGTGTTGCAGCTACAGAAACTGAGGCAAAGTCCACTCTTTTCATTAACTGAAATGGAGGATGCTGTACATTTAAGAATAAGGGATAGCCATTGTCACAAAATATGCAGCAACAATGTGTCAAAATGATTTGCAAAGTGGAAATAGAAAGCATTTAAATGTAATGTGTTGAGGTAATTCTCCGTTAGGAGAATGAGTGCACACAGGGAGACATCGTGAGAGTAATGTTGAATAACACACACACAGCACACAGCTACACTGTATAGTAAAATGTAGTTTTTACTTCCAGTAAACGGTTAAGCAAAGTCCAACAAACAGTCCAAGTCATTCATGGTTATAGCAGTCAGTTTTCAATCCAGGGATAACCCAACACTGAAAACAGTTCAGTAAAAGACTCACATCAAATCCAAGAATAATGATGATCAGCAACAGTCAATAGGGAAATGCAGGAACCGCAACACTCTCTGGGAAACCAGGTTTCTGGATCCATCTTATGGCCATTTGAGGAACCACACCCAGTTACAATTTTAGCATTCCCTTAAAGAGACAGTATTAAAATGACTATCCTGGTTTATATATTTCCAACCCAACTGTTAGGTGACTTACATTCCTAACATAATGCAGGGTTTTATTTGACTAAATTACAAGGAGAGAGCACTAAAAATGCCTTCCAGAGGCTTAATGAAGTAGGTTGCAGTATAAACCTTTAATTTTCTATTCATAAAAGTAATGAGCAAGAATATTAATATTCTAAGCATCCGAGCTGTGGGGCACTATCTTTGAGTTTGACCCCATTCAATCTATAGATCAAATAATTTCTCTCCATGGTCTCAAGTATTGTCCAGTGATTAAGGCAACAGTTTAGAAAGCTAGAAAGCAGGAGACAGTAGATTAAACATAGAACATTGAACATAATATAACAAAGTTGGAAGGGAGGAAGTTGGAAACAGGTGACCCTATACCCGTGATGGTGAACATGCCAGAAGTGGCATGCAGAGCCATCTCTCCAGGAATGCCAGCCATTGCCCATTGTTCTTCTGGGTTCCAGCGCATGCATGCTGGTCTTCATGTGCACAGGAGCACCAGAAACTGGAAGAACAGCTTCCCAGCATGCATGCACATGCACATTAGAAACTGGAAGACCAGGTGCACTGGGAAGCTGAACTTCCAATTTCTGGTGCTTCTGTACGCTGCACTGGGGAGCTGCTCTTCTGGTTTCCAGTGTGCGTACGTGCATGCTTCCATTTACTCAAAATTTCTTCTATTGGTTCTCCAGAACTAGTCAGAACCTGCTGAATACCACCTCTGTTTTCTTAGATCTTAGCAGCATTACTCCACTGTGTGAACCTTAGATAGAGTTTGTTCATTTACATTCCTTATATCTATTTATTTTAATTAAAAAGGACATACACTTAGTTTAAATCAGATGATAATTCTTTAAATACACCCTTTAAGCACCGTTTTGTCCTAACCTACATTTTAAAACAGATTTTAATCCTAGACTTGAGACAATTCATATGCTGAGCACAAATAGACTCAAATCCATATATTAGCCTTTAAAAATGTGCATCAGATTGCTTAGAGATAAAGTTGGAGCAAATATCTTAAGCATCCCTAGGCTGTACAAGAGAAATCTGTTCTCTAAAACAGGCACACTCTGCCTACTAAAGTCTCAACTGAACTTTGATTGCTTATAAAAACAACCTCAAATTTAACTCATGATTAAAATACAGAGATTCCGTTCTAACTCCAGTAAGGATATTGTTTCTTTTTCTGTTTCTTTTTCTCTTTTGGAGTGTTTTAGGCTTGACTTCTTAAGCAAAAGATTTACAATGTGTAAAGCTATGCTTTGCTTAGAATAATCAATTCTTATTTTAATATACATTTTTCCTTTAGATTTATTTCCCCTTGCCATGGGAAAGATTAAGCAGCTGATAATAGGCACAAAAACAAATGTGGCAAGAAATCTGCTGCTATTGATTTCAGATTAAGAGAAGTTACGTGCATCACTAGGAAAGCCATCCATTCTCTTGGTTTCAGTTTCAGCAAGAAACACCCCCCCCCCATCCACTTCCAGCCCTACTATCTGTACTCCCCAAAATACAGAAGTTTCCCTAGTTGCTGCACTGGCAATGAAGGAACTTTTTCTTTAAACATTAGGAACGGTAATAATCCAATTCACATATATGGGTAGTTCTCATTTACAACAGTTCATTTAGAGACCTTATGTTGTGGTTAGCCAGCAGCTGGTGCAGATGGCTGAGGAGAGCAAGGGCTCAGATGAGGGGGCCAGGACCATTAGGGAGTGGACTGCTGCCTTCAGAGATTGTGGGGGCTGGCAGCAGCAATGAGGAGGTTTCCGAGGAGCCTGTGCCAAGTGCACGCATGTGCAGGATTGCTCACAGTAAAGAGCAGCTACAACAGCATGGGTGACTCGGGAATAAGACTGCAAGATAACAGCTCCTCCTTCAAGAAGACAAAAGGCAGCTGTGCAGCGAATGTTCCTTGTAGGAAGCAAAGACATTTTGAAACTCAGCCTCATGGACATTACAGTTGGTATTTGAAGACTCTTGTGTTGTAAACTATTTCTTTGGCAGCCTTGCAAAATCTTGGCAAGGCTCTTTCTTGTCAGAGCTAATTAGTTGGAAGCAGCCTTTTATCTGTGAAGAAACAGAATTCATAGATGAAACATTGAAAGATTGGGCTGCTGCCTTTGTCTTGTGTTTGCTCTCTTGGAAACAGGTTTGGGTCAGAACACTTTACAATGGCACTGATAAAAGTGACTTACAGCGATTTTTCACACTTATGACTGTTGCAGCATCCCCATGGTCATGTGAAAAACTGAATAGGATGTCCAGGAAAATGATGGTTAGTGGTGATAAGCTGATATCAATAGCAACAGCGCTTAGACATATATACCACTTCGCAGTCCTGTACAGCCCTCTCTAAGTGGTTTACCAAATCAGCATATTGCCCCCAACAATCTGGGTTGTCATTTTATCCACCTTGGAAGGATGGAAGGCTGAGTCAATCTTGAGCCTGGTGAGATTCGAACTGCCAAATTGCAGGCATAGCTGATAGCTGAAAACTTGACAACTTTCAAAGAAAGGAGAAGCATTATGGCACGCCGGTATGCCTGCAGATGACATTATGATTGGGGAGATACAGAAGAAAGCTGCAAGTGAGGCATTGGGAAAGTGTGGAAAAATAAGCACAGAATGCAAATTTTGTATTAACTTATCTTCAAAGGCAGGTTCTGAGGTCTTAGTCTGCTTCCCTCCGTTTCCTCATCCCTAATTTTTTTCCTCCCCCACCCCCCCACCCCCATATTTCCGATGGAAAAACTGTGTTTATTTCTTCTTTATTGTCTTTGTTGTTGCTGTTTTTCTGAGAGGGCTTTTTCACTCAATGCGGGGATAAGCAGGATTCAAACTTGCAAGTAAATAAATAAAGGCAGGGATAAAAGTGATATTGGCAAAATGTGGGGACATTGTGAAGTTCAAAATAATTTTGGAGCCTGAATCTAGTTGTTATCTAGAAGTGCATGATTGAAGAAGTGGTTGAAGAGATGAGGGGAGAGAGAGATTTTTGCCATTCAGAAAACTCAAAAATCTTTTTATGATGCTTTTATAATGCAGAGTTTTTTCTTTGTCCCCCTCTTGTCAAGCATCTGAAAAAATTGAGAATACAGTAAGCTGTTTGATTAAAGAAAGCTCAATAGAATGGAACACTATAGAAGCTGCAGGGCAAAGAAGCATGTGTATTTATTTGATATGCACATCTGAATTACTTTTGGGTAACATGCTACATTTTTTTTTTGCAGCGATAGGAATACAGCAGAGAACTGTATGGGGTTTTCTGTTATGGTAGGTGTGAATGGGAGACAGAGCAAGAGAATAGTCAGATAAGAGAAAACATAGCCCACCTCTACATAATGGGTAAAAAGAAAGGCTCAGAAGGGACCTTCCTTAAATTTGATCGATTGTTGCAGGATCCAATCTGGGTAAGTCTCTAGAGAGACGTTCCCTGAAGATGGGCTCCAGCACAAGCCTGAATGCTTTGAAGACAAAACTTCTGGTCCTGGTGACCGACCCAGATTGGATCCTACAACATTATCCTGGGACACATATATTCACCTTCATTCTTGATAGATTGCATTGTTTAATTGAAGGATCTTGGAGGGTACTATCTCAGTAAGATCAAAATGGTTGGAAACATTTAGGTAGTCCTTGACTTGCAACCATTTGTTTAGTAACCATTAAAAACTACAACACCCCTTGAAAAAAGTGACTTATGATCCATCCTCACAATCGTCACAGCATCCCCATAGTAACACGATCAAAATTCAGACGCTTGGCAACCACATGTATTTACAATGGTTATAACATCCTGGGGATGTGTGATTGCCATTTGAGACCTTCCCAGCTGGCTTCTGACAAACAAAATCAATGAGGGAAGCTGGATTTGCTAAATCACCATGTGGTTCATTTAACAACTGCAGAGTTTCACTTAACAACCCTGGCAAAAAAAAAGATCAATAAAATAAGGCACAATTCACTTGGCCAACGGAAATTCTGGTTCCAATTGTGTTTGTAAGTCAAGGAGTACCTGTACAATGAGAGACATGCCCCTATGCCATGTAGGGGTTTATAGGTAGCAATTAACACCTTAAATCACAATACAGGTGAATAACTGTAGCTCAGGAGTAGGATGAGGGTGTAGGTTCATTCTCCAAGCTTGTGGGTTGGTTTCTGAATGTTTTGTTGCCAGGATAGGTGTCAGATGTGGCTCCATTCAAAATCCAAGAAATAAACCTTGGACTACATTGTTATAGAGAAAAGGACTTTTACTGAATTTGAAGTGGTAGCATCAGAAGAAATACAGGATCTGAGACAATAGGCCCAAAAATCACATATAGAAAGTTATCCCATGTTTTCACCCCCAATAATTCAAACTGGCCATCTTATCTGAGTTGTACACCCACATCTTCAGGTGGCGTTTCACATATCTGGTATGTCAAGATGGTTGGCCTTGGCCTAGAGAGATAAGAAACTACATCTGCGCAGTAAGCAAGTAAGCATAATCAAGAAGCATCCCAACCTTTACAATACATCAACTTCAACCTCCAGCACCCATCCTCCCACGAAGCCCAATTATCCCCCCCCCCCATTTCTATGGCAGCTGGAAAGAACAAGCAGAAGAAGGATCCTTGGAGGGTGACACTAGGTAACATCTTCAGCAGAATTTAGGAGATGTCAGTGTCCGTGTTCTTCTGTTTATAAAGACTTCATGTGATCAGTAGGTCTTGTGATGGTGAGTGCATGTCAGGTGAGGGACACATCAGGTCACATTGTGATGGGTCAAGTGTGGGTGTGTCAAGTGAGGGTTTTGTGGTGAGTCTTGTGATGGATCAGAAGTGTGGGTCACCAGTGAGAGTCTTGTGATGGGGAGGTCACATCAAGTGAGGTACATTGGGAGGTGAAGTGCTGGTTGAGGGGGCTAGTATGGGATGGTTGAGGGTTAGTCTATCTCTGGTTGGCTGTGCAGTTGTTTTGAATACTGAGAATTCAAGAAGAATTCTGAGAATTTGGTTCATAGAATGGTTGTAGGTCAATGTGTTTCTTGACACATCTGTTGACACATCGACCTACAACCAGCCTACGATCCCCTCAGAATTAAAGTTCAAAAACCAACCCACAAGCTTGGAGAATAAACCTCTACCCTCATCTTAAATCACATCTGGCACTTGAAGCAAAATTGTCACAAGTCCAGCTCCCAAAGAAAAGTTATTACATGTCCCTATGCCACTGCTTGTACCCCTGCATTCTGGATCAGTCAAATTTTACAGGTTTTCATCAATGGCAACTCCATGTAGAGTGCATTGTATGAAGCTGTAATGTAATCAGGGCTTGAGTGACTGTGTGTTATGAAGCAAGGTCTGTCCAGACATTTTGACATCTCACACCAGTACAAAAAAACCAACAACCCAGAGCTTGTGCCATAACTGCACAAAACACTGGATCTTTGAACATCTCAGCTCACAGTAAACAACTGTTGATGCTCTAGATCAGGGGTTCCCAAACTTGGCAACTTTAAGACTTGTGGACTTCAACTCCCAGAATTCCTCAGTCAGCTATGTGGCTGAGGAATTCTGGGAGTTGAAGTCCATACATCTTAAAGTTGCCAAGTTTGGAGATCTCTGCTCTTGTTAAACAGAGAACAGCCATTTTCTAACTCCTTCCATTCTGCCTTTTTTTTCCTCCTTGAATTCCTGTCCTCCATCCCCAAAATTGGGAGAAAAATCCAGATGGATAAAACTGAGGTCAGTGCCAATATGTGCAGACTGTTGGGGTTGTCCATCCCCTTTTTCTTTCTGACCCATCTGATCTTTCTGATGGGATATGAGATGAGATAGAAAAAAAGTAAAGGAAGAATAAACATGGCTAGAAAGAAGCTTTAACAGAGCCATTTTAGGACACGGACACTGTCATGCAGGTATAAATCCTTGATGCTAGGTCTGCATACAATTGGAAAAAAGCCACAATTTAATTCAAAGTAATAGAAAACTTTAGAAAACTCTGCTGGCAGATTGCAATGTTTATATATACATATATAAAAAGGGAAAGGAATAACAGGAAATTGAAAACTCCAGTTCCATTTCAAAACACAGATTATCTGGAATTCCAAAATCAGGCAAAAAAAATCAGAAAGTATTGGAAGCACACTTAATAGCTAGGCATATACATGCAGTACTAATATAGCTCAGATCATCAGATCAGTTCTTGTTTAGATGCACAAGACGATGAGAGGAGAAGAGAGAGAGAAAAAAAATCTCATTGATTGCACTTTCCTATCAAATGTCAAAGCCGACCTTTGCTGATCTCCCATCCATTTAGGTTGGCTGCCTCATCTAATGTTGACATGCTCTATCTACCTCTAATGTGTCAACATTTGAGATATGACCTGTTTGGCATTTTGTTCATCTCATCTGAAGAAGACAAATTAAACTGAAGGGCTGGAGAAGACAAGAGTGCAAAATCACCATCCATATTTTGCTTATGTCCTCCTTTGGTTATTATCAAAGCAGCTGATCAGGAAGATATTAAAATGGATTTGCTTTTTGCACTTAAAACCTATTTGTATTGCTTTTTCATGCCCATAAACTAGTATGTTATCTTGATATTTTGTTTTTTTCCCCCCAAGTTTGTGATGTTTTGTCTGTCTGTCTCTGTATCTATTTATATCCCCACATGTTTCAAATACAGACTAATTTGTGATGGTTAACAATATCAACCTAACACCATAAATCAAATCCCAAGGTTTACACTAAGCATAGCACATTATATGGTGTCTAAATAACAAGGTTTAGGGTGGCATCAATAAAGCATGATTTTAATGTGTGATAATAATCACAAAATACAGCCAGAGACACGTGAACAATAAGGAAGAGCTTTATTATTAAACTTTTGCAAAAGGGAATTCTGCTCATAGCAGAAGACATTTTCCCCAGGAGGGCTGGGGTTTATATACAGGTTCAAATATACAATCTCTGTCCCTTTCCTGGGTTCACAATCTATCCAAGCTACATATCTCCCTATGCCACACTCATAGCATAACATCTGTTTCCTTGTCTTTGGAAACTACCCTTGCTCTCATTGCTATGTCCTCCTGTTATGACCATTGAAGCACAATGCATCATTAACCAGTTCCGTTCAGGTCAGGGTGACCCAGCATCTCTTACATTAATTCTCAAGCCAAAAAAGTACAAACTCCCACTCCAGCCAAAAACATGACATTTTACTTTAAAACACAAGTTACAAAACATAATATGTTTGTTAGATATAGTTATATAATTGTCCAGTAATCATTTTAAAAGGTCTCATATCTGATAAACATGGAATCTCTTCTGTTCTTCATTTTCTCAGGTGTAACTTGCAATATATATGTTATTGCCACATATAACATAATGGATCCATTCACTAAAATAGCAGCGACATCTTTGCAAGTTTTTATGAAACCTTTAAAAAAGGCCCATTTGTTTTCATGAATAGCAGAAAGGTGCTGTGTTTGGGCTCACAAAAGGTTAGAAGTTAGAAATTCTTCTAACTTCATCTCCAAAGCAGGGAAAACCTTAATACAATTACTGTTATATTTGTCCTTTTCAATTAGAAATTCAGAAAAGCTCACAGGAGGGAGATATTCCTTCATTGCATCCTCACAACAACCCAAGTATGAAATAGGTTGGGCTGAAAGATGGTGACGATATTAAACTCAATCCCATAACTCATCCAGGCTAGATAGAAATTTAACTTTAATTTTGTTTGCTATATATATAGTCCTTGGCCTATGATTTAAGTGATTACTCAAAGTTACAATGGAACCCCTAAAATATACACATGACCCAGTTCCAAAGTTCCAACAGCCCCCTAACACCACAGTCAGACTACTTAAGGTTATTTTTATTTAATTTATTTATATATTTGTTTAATTTCTACACTGCAAAAACATATGGACTACACTTCTCGAACACGGTAAAGCAATAGATGTAATTTACATTGACGTCTGCAAAGCATTTGACTCAGTGGTACATGACAAACTACAATTAAAATTAAATTTTTACAGCATTTCCGGATCCCTTCACAAGTGGATTACTGCCTTCCTGACAAACAGGCAACAAATAATAAAAATAGGAAACGCCCTATCAAACCCTGCACCAGTTATCAGCGGTGTCCCACAAGGGAGCATTCTAGGACTCACACTCTTTACACTCTATATAAATGATCTTTGTGATCACCTTATTAGCAACTGCGTCCTCTTCACTGATGATGTAAAACTATTCAACATCACCGTCAATGCTACCGTCCTTCAAAAAGACCTTGATTATGTTTCTGAATGGTCCAACAATTGGCAACTCCAAATATCTACCAACAAATGCTCTGTCCTACACATTGATAAAAAATATCTATATACCAAATACAATCTAGGAGGATATGACCTTGTTGATGACCCTCACTTTGTCAAGTTCTCATATCAAATGATGTAAACACCAAAGTTCACTGCAGCAGTATTGCCAAAAAGGCTTTAAGAGTTGTAAATTTAATTTTATGAAGCTTCTCCTCTGGTAATACTGTTTTGCTAACCAGGGCATTCAAAACCATTGCTAGATCAATACTTGAATTCAGTTCTGTTGTCTGGAATCCGCACTGTATATCTGACATAAATACAATTCAGTGAGTCCAGAAGTATTTTACCAGAAGAGTACTACATTCCTCTGTTCACAACAGAATACCCTACAGCACCAGACTTGAGATTCTTGGCTTAGACAACCTTGAACTACACCAACTAAGATTAGATTTAAGCATAGTACATAAAATCATATGTTACAACATCTTACCAGTTAATGAATATTTCAGCTTTAACAACAACAACACTAGAGCGCATAACAGATAGAAACTAAATGTAAACCACTCCAATTGCAGGAAATACAACTTCAGCAACAGAGTGGTCAATGTCTGGAACTCACTACCTGATTCTGTTGTCACCTGCTCAAACCCCCACTCCTTTACCTTCAAACTAACCTCTATTGACCTCACCCCATTCCTAAGAGGTCTGTAAGAGGTGTGCATAAGCGCACAATCATGCCTACCGTCCCTGTCCTATTGTCCCCAGTTATTATTATTAGTTCCTATTAGTTATTATTAGTTATTATTAGTTCCTATTTCTTATCTTGCATCCTGTTTGTTAAATTTTTCCTCCTTTTGTTTTTATGGCTGTATTTTGGCTAAGGATCCCTATAAAGTGGAGAAATCTATTTTGTAAGTATTGTGCTACCAACTTCCCATTTGTTTAAGATCCCAACCCAGAAAGACAATTCTTTATTCCTTCCTTGCCCATCTCAAGGCTTCTGAACTCACATTCTGAAAACCAGCTCTGGGCCAAAGCCTGGTACATCTTAGTTCAGATTAAGCCTTGAGCTGGGAAAATGATTCATCTGTTTTGAATCCCTGCAGCTATTGATGTCAATGCAAATACCATCTCCAGAAATACAGCTTATGTGTGGCATCAGGCTGTAAAAATAAATGTAGAGATTTATCCCCTGAAAGTAGAAAAACAACTGAGGGCTTTTCATGGTTACTTCAATAGAACAGATGGACATGGAGAAAAGGAACTGATTAAAATCAAAGAGTTGACTTAAAGTTCTCATACTCCAAGCCCTATTTCCTGGGAACCAAGGTAGGTAATATTATCCTTGCTTCGGGCTTTGGGCATAACATTTTGCTCCCAAGACAGGAGACTCACTGCTATATATTACTTATTGGCATATAGGCAAATGTTTCTGGTCCTGTCAATAGGACATTACTCTTTTATAAAAATTAAAAATGACACAGCAAATCAGGGAGAGAAAGAAAAAAAAATGGAGAGGGAGAAAGAGAGAAAAAAAAGAAGGCAACCAATTAGGGAAAAATATGGCTTGATGCCTAGAAAACCTCAGTAAGGTATAAGAAGAAAAGAATAGTTAATTAGGACTCTTAGATTATGCACTCCTGGTTCCTGTATTCAGCCAGAATTTTTGAGAGCTTGAAGGGAATAGAAAGCATAAGGCTGCTGTTCAGGCTGTAGATGCTTGTTCTTTTTTGTACTGATAATGATGCATTTAATAATTTGTTCCCTCTTCAAAAAGAAGAGTTAAGTAATTTAGAAACCTAAGAAAAAATCAGAAGGAAGAAGCATAAGGAGGTTCTTAACTTTGCAAATGTAGCTGGGAATTTTAAGAAATGGTCTAATACAATGTTTCACAACCTTGGCAACTTTAACATGTCTGGTCTTTGAATCCCGGAATTGGGATTTGAATCCCCAGCCAGCTATGGAGAAAAGCAGAACTTTATATATAGGCAGGAAAAATCAATGGTATATGTACAGATTAGGTGGGACCTGGCTCAAAAACAGTAACTGTAAGAGGGACCTTGGAGTCCTAGTGGATGATCATTTGAACATGAGCCTGCAGTCTGCAGCAGCAGCAACTAAAAAAGCTAATACAATCCTGGGTTTTATAAACAAAGGCATAGAATCAAGATCTCGCGAAGTATTAGTGCTGCTATACAAAACCCTAGTAAGACCACACCACAAACAATATTGGTCACCATACAATAAATAAGATGTTGAGACTTGGAAAAAGTTCAGAGAAGAGCAACTAAGATGATCAAAGACCTGGAGAATAAGCCATATGAAGAACGGCTGAAAGTTTTGGGTCTGGCTAATCTAAAGAAAAAAAGAATTAGGGGTGACATGACAGCAATATTTCAGTATTTGAAAGGCCGCTACAAAGAAATTATTATCCAAAGCACCTGAGGGCAGAACAAGAAATAATGGTTGGAAACTAATTGAAGAGAGAAACAACCTGGAATTAAGGAGAAATTTCCTTAATTTTCCTTAAATGTGAGGACAATTAAGGAGTGTAACAGTTTGCCTTCAGAAATCATGGGCACTCAATCACGGGAGGTTTTTAAGAAGAGACTGGTATAGTTCTCTTGCTTGAAGAAGGGTTGGATTAGAAGACCTTCAATGTCCCTTCTATTCTATTCTATTCTATTCTATTCTATTCTATTCTATTCTATTCTATTCTATTCTATTCTAAAGCCCTTCATGGTTTGGAACCAAATTACTTATAGAATTATCTCTCTCCAATTGTTTCTACCCATTTTTTCTGATCTGGCAGGAAGGGCATGCATTATAGAAATGATCACCTAGTACATTTTATTATGTTGGATAGGCTGTGCTGTCTACAGGTGGCATTCAGCCTTGAATCATTATTCTTAGGATCAAACGACCAATTTCTTTTCCTTTCAAGTTTATGAGAACCTCACATGCAATTTTTCTTCCTACAATCCACATCTTGAGAAGCTGTCTTCTGCTCTAACTGTTTCAGCAAAAGTTGATTGCTTCCTTTGTCCAAATGTCCACCTATTTGACATCTATTGTTCTCAACCATTATCTCTCCCTGAACTTGGTCTGGCACCATCTTCTGTGGAGAACCTCAAAAGGGTGAGCCTTTTAAAACTCGGCTGAGCTGTCATTTTGGTTACCGTTCTTGTCAAAAGAAATGGGAAGAAGTAATGGGGGTTACAGCTCAGCTAATATAAGCAGTGAACCTTCTGGTAGCTGCCAGCTTAGATTTTTAAATAAATGTCAACATTCATTTGAAAAGTTTAAATACATATTTTGCACGCTCTCTCTTTTTTGAAAAAAAAAAACCCTTCTTAATCCCATTTGGTGATATAAAGCTTTTTCAATTAACTTTTTGAACTACTAACAGGAACTGCTAGGTTCTGTAGAGGAATCCAAAGCAGTGCAAGCTGAATGCCAAGAAAACATTAATTGGTTATAAGTGGACATTGCCTTAGTTGGCAAAAGAAATACCACTTTACCATTTTGTTCATCAGTTTGATGGCACAAGGCAAATATATACAAAGGCATAGACATAGATTTAGATATAGAAATTATGAAGAAGATAATCAATGATGATGATGATAATCATTGATGATAATCAATGATGATGATGATATCCATACAGTCATGACTGACTATTGGCAATTCTATGGGTCACGTTTCTCCACATCTTCTGAACTTGCATTGTTTCCCCTAGCCACTTTTAAAGAAACAAGGAGGTCTTGGGAAGACCAACATTCACATTCATTTTATACAGATATGGTTCTCTCCATGATCTGGGATTTCATTTTATCACAATCCTGGATCCCCTGGAGAACTCCATTTTGTAAAGGTGTTCTCTAGCTAGGGATGGGATGCTGGGGGTTCTCAGGAGTTCAGGAGAGCCCCTAGCTAAGATTCTGTGCAGTTCAGAGAACCCCCAATCCCACTCCTGGCTGGCCCTGCTCACCCCACCCCTCCCAGGAGTCCCCATGCTACATCCATTTTGGATGTAGGTAAGTGCAAGATGCACACAGAGGCTCGGGGAGGGCAAAAAACAGGCCTCCAGGAAGTTCAGGAAGGGGAAATGGGCCCATTTCTGGCTTCCCAGAAGCTTCCGGAGCCCTGGAAGGCTGTTTTTGCCCTCTCAGAGGCTCAAGGAAAGCCTCCGGAGTCCGGGGAGGGCAAAAATGCCCCCCCACCATGGTGCAGGAGGCCCACTAGGCCACGCCCACCATGGCCATGTCTGCCAGCAACTGGGCAGAGATCCCTTTGCTAATATTTTTGAAGCCCACCCCTGTCTCTAGCAGTTCTTCAAAACTCCCTGCTGCATTTGCCAGCCTAGAAATTAGTTGAGTTTTTATCTCCATTTCACCTGGAGAAGGTGAAATTCCCCAACAATTTCTCAAAAGCAAGACTTCTCTTCAGAAGTAACCCTAGCATCACCACTGAAGAAAGAAAAAAGAGAGAATTTAAGAAGCATTTCTTGGGATTTAGTAGTAGCATGGCAATCTAATATAATGGAAGAAGTGGTTGTTCAAAGCAAGTCAAGACATTGAGGTGCACCCCATGGTGACCTCAGCGCAAAAGTAGTCCAAGTACACCATATTCCACTAACTGGATTTTTTTTTTTTAAAAAAAAAAGAAAGTCTCTCATCTTTCAAAGAAATTCCCCAAGCAAAGTCTCTTCCATTATTTTATAAAGGTAGAAAAACTGCAGCACTAATATTTACAATTAGAGAATACATTTGGAATGTCCTTTTCAGGCTTTTTAAGCAAGTTAGTTCTGTGGGGGAAAAAACCAAAAGTGCACTTCAGTCTGTTGCATTAATTAAGTATCCTTTCAGATGTCACATTTGGGTGTGAAAGAGTGTATGGGTGAATACATGTAAAAAAGTGTTTTCTGTGTATAATTAATTTCAGTATCAGCTGCAAGCTTTCTCTGCCATTGTCCCTACCATTTGGAATATTTTACACACACACACACACACACACACACACACCAAAAAAGGTGAGGCGGGTTCCCAATTTCCTTTAGAAAATATCTAAAGGCTTGGCTCTGCCATTTTGTCTGGGACTCATAATGGAGTACATAGCTGTGGGGTTGATTAATGTCCTAAAAGCTGTCCCCTCAGCTTTTAATTAACCTTTAATGTCACATTTTAACTATTCATGCCCTGTTAAATTTTTTATATTTTTTATTTTTTAAAAATATTTTATTTGTATATTCTCCAGGAGCCTTCTATAATGGCAATGGGCAGTTTCTAAATATGATGATAGATAGATAGATAGATAGATAGATAGATAGATAGATAGATAGATAGATAGATAGACAGACAGACAGATAGATTCCATAGAGAGATAGATATGGATAGATGATGGATGGATGGATGGATGGATGGAGAGAGAGAGAGAGAGAGAGAGATGCATACATACATACGTACCATGCATAGATACCATAGATAGATAGATAGATAGATAGATAGATAGATAGATAGATAGATAGATAGATAGATAGATAGAAGGATGGATGGATGGGTAGGTAGGTAGGTAGATGGGTACATGATAGATAGATAGTTGTTTTATGTCCTCCCTCAATAAGTAGTGAAATAGTTAAATGTTGCTTAATTCATTCTTTTCCTAAAGGGAAATCTTTTTTCAAAAGCAAACAAAAAAAAGCTAGTGAGAGAGAAAAGATTGTAAATAGTGATACTTTGAAAAGAATCTCTGAACCTTGCAGCAGCTAATCACATTTTAATTTTGATGTATGGCTCATCCAGTGACAGATGAGATAAAGAAAATATGTTCTTTTTTTATCATGAAGAAATCAGATTAGTTAAATGAATTAAAAGTCATTGCCAGCAAACCTTGACAAGCTTTGGTAATAAATATCCATGTCTGTTGCTCTGAATATTGTTTTAATCCTTATTAGGGGTTGGTTGCATTGTCAGCCAGATGTTTAGATTGGATTTGGCATTTATATCCACCCATCAAACCCCTTCTTGAGGATTTGGGAGCAGAGGTTGTTTGATGATGTTAAAGGTATTACACTCTCGGAATTTAAGCTGTTCCAAGTAAAGCTGCCTTTTGCAATTGACTGATGGTGATTTTGTGATTGACTCAGGATTTGGGTTTGGTTAGTCTAGAGACAAGAAGGACTAGGAGGGACATGACAGCAGTATTCCAGCATTTGAAAGGCTATCACAAAGAAGAAGGAGTCAACTTATTTTCCAAAGCACCTCAGAGCAGGAGAAGAAACAATGGAAACTAATCAAGGAGAGAAGCAACATGGAATTAAAAGGAACTTCATAACAGTGAGGACAACTAACCAGTAGAACAGCTTGCCTTCAGAAGTTGTGGGTGCTTCATCTTTGGAGGTTTTTAAGAAGAGACTGGACAGTCACTTGTCTAAAATGATACAGGGGGCTGGACTAGAAGACCCGCAAGGTCCCTTCCAGCTCTATCCTGATTGATTATCAATGCCAAGTGGTGATCCAAATCTTTTGGAATTATACTCAAGGTGCCTATCATTATTGGCAGTATCTTTGCTTTCTTTTTTGCCAATCAATCTACTTCTATTTGCAGCTCTTTTATTTTGGGATTTGCTCCAATTCTTTCACTTCTGTTCTGCGGTCTCCAGGTACTGTCATGTCTGCTATCCAGATGTTTCTTTGGCTTTCTTATCAACAATGGTTAAATCGGAGTTGTTATAGGGTAATTGCCTGTCTGTTTGGATTTTAAAGTTCCAGAGCACTTTAGCTTCTTCATTTTTTATTATTTTGTCTATTTGTGGTCCCACCAGTTCTTGCCTGCAGGCAAATGATATATCTTGCAGCTATTCCAATATACCATGGTTGCCACCTTGTCATTATGTTGTTTGTAATCAGTCTATGCAGCCTTTTGTAGCAGCTAACTCGATGGTCCATTGTTTCTTCAGCTTCTTTGCACAAGTGGCATTTGCTGTTTGTTACTGTCTTCTCAATTCTGGCTTTGTATGAATTTGTTTCTTAAGGCTTGGCCTTGTGCAATCAGAATGAACCCTTCTATGTCTTTCTTAAATTTTCCTGCTCTTAGCCATTGCCAAGTCTTCTTGTTATCCACTGCTAATTTTTTAATGTTATATTATTCATGTATTTTGCCTTTCCATGCATGTTTTCTATTCTTCATTTGGTCTTTCTTGTTGGCCAGTTTTATAGACTAGCTTCAGTGCATTTTCTTCATTGTACTGCAGATATTCTTTCAACGCCCTTTTTCTTCTTCATGAGTTTGGTGTACTTGCAACATTCTAAGCTGACCTATTTTTCTTTGGTAAGTAGACTCTATCAACATTGCTGAGTGCATGAAAATCAAAATTCATTGACATAATTTTTCTGATCTTCCTATCTACAGCTTTCAGTTCTGTTTGAGTCCATTCCATACTCCAGCTAGGTATCTAATCACTGGAATTCCCCAGGTTAATTGGAGGGTATTTCCTCCACTGACTTTGGACTTTAAGATCTTCTTCACTGCCATGATATAATCTCCTCTAACTTTCTTCTTGACTTCATTGTGTTTGATGCCTGATGTTGTCAGCTTGAAGGATGCCCAGGTATTTGTAGTGAGGGATTTGGACATCTCAAACATAGCCACTGTCTCACTGGTTATGGATGCAATAAGAATGGAGAAATAAGCTGACTTTGCCATTCTTATTGCCACAATTTTGATAAGTTTTAATAAAAATTTTCTATTGTGCTTGATTGGATTTGTTGTTTGTCTTCCTTCTGCAGGACTCTAGGTGTTGCTTCATTTCCCAGAGCTGTTTGACAAACCAGGCTGTACTGCAGAATCCACAAACATAGAATCCACATGATCCAATCCAAGACTCTCTTTGTATATACATTCAAAGCCATGACCTCAGTTGAGCCATGCAATTCCAAGTTCTCCCTGAAACCGTACATCCTATCAGGTGCCTGGGATGGATTAATCAAGTAGATCCTTCCTTCCTGGATCAAGAGGTTGATCACAGAGAACTAAAAACTCAAGAGGGAATTATTTGTCTACGTCAAAGGATTGAGGGTTACATCCCCCAATTCCAGATTGCACAGCCATGGCCTCAAGATAAAACCCAGATCTAAGGTGTGACCACCACTGTGGGTTTGACATCCAATAAGTTGGATCAGGTCCATTGCTTTTCTACTGGTCAAGAATTGGTATCCTCCAACCCAAGTTCTAGAAAAGGCAGGTTGAAGTCCCCCAGACCAATGAATCTAGGGCACTCCACTGCCAACTTGATTCTTTATATGATGTGCACTATTCTCAAATTTGCGGTCCATATCAGCAAAAGGCTCATAATGGCCTGGACAATGAACCTTTTCAGAGCTAAAATATTGACTTATCTCCTTCCCATAGATTCTGTCTAATTCAAAAATCCCTAGGGCCCTATTCCATGTTTATTAAGAACAGAAACATGACTAATTTCATTAGAGGCTCAAGTGTATCTCCACTTTTTGAGATACATCCTTGACCACTGAGATTACTTCATGGTATAAATGAACAAACTAATGCTTCTTTAAAAGCCTTTTAGTTTTTTTGACTTTGCAACATAACTTTATTCTGTCCGGGTTCAACTAGTCTGATTTAGAATGCTGGATTTTTCAGGTAATATTTTGTGATGATTGGCTCTGACAACTTTGTTCAGAAATAAAACAGAGGATTATTGAGCTAAGAGGGACTTAAGCTACATTCTAAACAACTACAATTTAGGCACTCAAGAAACTATTCACTTCATGCAGATATTTCATTAATTGTTTGTACCCAGCACACATAAGGCTTTTTACATTAGCCAAACTTGACATTTTACCTTCACTTTTCCTGGAAGGGAGATTTCATAGACACCTATAGACAATGTTTTTTGCCTGTGTCCTTTGGAAAAAATCAAATCAATACCCTTCTTCTCTGTCCCTTTTACTCAATCTGGCATGAAGATTTAATTACACTTTTTTTAACTTACAGGCACAGCAAAAGAGAAGCTGATCTTATTCTGCTCTTGTGAGCAAACACTGTAGAGATCACCTCCAGGAGTTAAAGATAAATTCTGTATAATTGCTGTCATTGTTCACTGCAAGATACTAACCTATTTTAAAATTTAGGGATGCTCCAGGCAGAATTTTAAAATGACCACTTCACGTTCAGGCACTGTTAAAGAATATCCAACAACAGCAAATAAATTTGCAATCCTAAATTACAGGTAGTCCTCGCATTATAACCCGCATTTATAAAGTTCTGATCATGCTGCACCTGATGTTCTTCTGACAATGGATTTCCAATTGGTCCTCAATTTTTCTTCCCTTGTGACTTCATTTCATCTAACGTACTCTTAATGCGTTTGAGAATTTCTTCTGAATTTTTCCTGGAAGTGGTTTTGAGCCTCCCTGTTCATAAGATATTGCAGAAGATGCAAACGGTACAACCATCACATTGAACAACAACAAAAAAAAGGCTTGATATAACATGAAGAAAGAAGATTGAAGCACTTGTTTTGCAATCAAGAAGTACCATTCAATCCTTGACATTGCCAGGTAGAAATTGGGAAGTTTCCAGTCAGAAATTCTGGAGAAATTTATTTATTTCATCATATTTATATAGCAACCCACCAGGAGTGGGATGCAAATACTTCTGTGGGTGTGGCCATGTGACTAGGTAGGCATGGCTGCTTCTTTTTTTGCAGCACCCCTCCACCCGTTTTTGGCCTCCTGGGCCTCAGGGAAGCCTCCTGGGGGGGGGGGCATTTTTGCTCCCAGGAGGCTTCCCTGAGGCTCAGGAGGCCAAAAATGGAGTGCAGGGGGGACACCCCGCGTAACCTTTTTTTGACTCCTGGGCCTCAGGAAATCCTCCTGGTTGAAGCAGTAAGACAGTGAGGGGATACTGGCATAGCTGATCATCGGAACAGCTGATCATCAGGAAGGGGAAAAAAGAAATACCTTAAGTCGTGACTGGTTGGGGGAGAATACAGTCAGCAATGTCGGGCATGCATGCGATGTTGCCCATACGCGATAAAGACTGACTGGGCAGGAAGGGGAGGAGCAGGAGGAGACGGGTGGGGCTGTCCAGGGCACGATTTGCTGGTTCTCTGAACTGCACAGAATCATAACAACCGGTTCTATAGAACTGGTCCAAACTGGTAGAATCCCACCCCTGCAACCCATCTTATGAATGTGATTCTCGGCAGCACACACAAAAAAACAAACCATAAAAAACATCATTAAAAATTATACCAAATAAAAACATTAATATTGTTTAAAAATACCTGGTTAGATTATCTTTGATGTTACATATAGTGTAGCCATCTCACCAGTTCTCCATTTTTCTCAAATTCCCAATTTGAGATTTAACCGTAATTTAAGGGACTTTTGGAAAATTGCCAGAAATTGGGCCAATCTCACCTCAGAAGGAGGTGAGGATGTTCCAAGGGAGGATACCATGACAGAAAAGGCTCTTCTCCTGGATCGCTCCACATGTAACTACTTAATCAGTAGAATCTACAACCTTAACCCTTCTGTGGGTTTTGAGAGGATAGGCAAAAGTAATGGGAGTGAAAAGGTTCCTCAAGTAATCCGGTACCTCCCACTTTTGCCAGAGATCATTTAAAAAGCATGATAAAATGGTGGTTCTATCCATACCAGTCCTGACTGAAATGGGTCCAGATAATCTGCTTCAGAGCCACAAGAAGCCACTACCTTTCTCACTCAGCTTCCCTGAGAAGAGGGAGGTTAAATGCTGGACAAAAATTGTCCAATATGGTGGGATCCAGCCATGGTTTCTTGAGGAGAGGGGCGGTGTTTCCTTAAGAAATGGAGGAATAACCGAACCCAAGGAAGAACCTATCAACACAACATGCCTCAGGCAGCTTTATTTAGCCAGGAGGCAATGGATCTTAACAAGAGGTGGACAAGTAACTGTTAACTTGTAAAGCATTCCTGGCTTGCTCTTGAGTTGTCATAAAAAGAAGGTGGGGAGATCTGATGGAGCATTTCGTTGCTATGACCAGAAGCACATTCCACACATATCTTTCTCCAGGTTGTGTCTCAAGTTTTTAAATCCAGCTGGAGAGACGTGTTTTCCACAGCCCACAAAAGGGCTTCATGGGAGAATGTGATTTATGACACACCCTGGGAGGAGGGGGGAAACAGGGTCATAGGTGAGCAGTAAATTACGTAGGGCAGAGCTGACTGCCCTTAGGAAAAGTGCTGACATGGTGCTCCTAATAAATAATTGACACTGTCCACTTCCTCAGACCCAACAGATTCAATCCATTCCCAGATAACAGGGCAAGATTCTACTCTGGGCATCTCCACAGGACCCGCAAAAAGGCCACCATCCAACTGAGAATGAATTCAAATGACTTACTAGTACGTGGCTGCATTCAGACAACACATTAAATCATATCAAGTAAAAACCTAGCACATAACATGCTAAATCCATTGGCTGAGGTACTTTGGTGGGTTCATGTTATATAAACCCACCACATATACCAGTGTTATTTTAACCTTGGCAATTTTAAGTTGTATGGACTTCCATGTTGCTGGCTGGGAAATTCTGGGAGTTGAAGTCCACACATCTTAATTTTACCAAAGGTTGAAATACACTGGGGTACACAGAAAGATAGGAATTCACACCCACCAGCTACTGAATAAAACTAAGACACCATTCTGAAGACTCATACCAAAATGTTCTTCTTTGAAAGGAAAATTCTAAAACAAGTTCTCTTTCCTTAAATGGAGTGAAATTGGTAAATAACAGTACAAGTTGACTTTGTTGCTTTAGAGTAGTTTCAAATATGTGCAGCCCATGTTTCATACTGACAAGAGAATTCTGACAGTTGAAGTCCACACATCTTAAAGTTCTCAAGATTGAGAAAATCCTGCTCTAAGGCATCCTTTATTGTTCCAGTCAAATTTATGTGTTTATTTATTAAATTTATTTGCTGTCCATTTCATTGTGAGGCTACTCTGGGCAGCTTTCAATAATGAAATGGGAAAAAAATGATAAAAAAATTGAAAAATAGCAATAGCAAAAGGAATAAAACAATAAAAATAAGTACAATAATATGAAATTAAAAATATGGGTGGAAGGGGAGCAAGAAGCATAACGGGGAGGTGGGTTCAACTAGTTAATCCAGGAGCCACCTCCAGCGATGTATTGGGTCCCCAAGCTAACCAGCAGTCAGTCTAACAGCATAACAGAGTTAGAAGGACCTTGGAGGTCTTCTAACCCAATCCCATGCTCAAGCAGGTTTTTGCAAATGGTGCAAATTATTCTGTAGAGATTCTCACTCATCCAGGTCATGGTTGTCTCAAAGGTGCTTTTTCAGGAAGCAATTGGACTTCCTGGTTTTTCTTTTGAAGATGTTTCGCTTTTCATCGAAGATGACTTGGATGACTGAGAATCTCTACAGATCTTTAGCTCTACAATTTGGGATGAATACACTTTGAATGGTGAAGGGCTAGGAATGGATTTCCAGAGGAAAAAAAATGCAGACTACAGGAACCAGGAGCACTACTCAGGTGATCCTGAGGACACAGATAAACCTCCAAGAGCTTCAACGACCCTCTAAAAGGATGCAAATGACCATCTGTCTGCTAGGAATATAAATCCTTCCATTCCCCACTATTCTGTCAGAGCTGAAGAAGCTTCATCCAAGGATGAAGAGTGAAATGTCTTCAAAAGAAAATCAAGAAAGTCCAGTTGCCTCCCGAAAAGGTACCTTTAGGTGCAAAGGAGTATTTAAGCTGGGTTGGCTGGTCTTCTTGTTGCCCAGATAACTGTGCTGTATCAGTTTTCTCTGTCACTTTTAAAATGTTCAACTTGCACACAATTCCTACAAGGGGAAAAGGAACACACAGCTTAAATTGGATGAATTTCCTCTGCACCACACTTTGCTGACAGTTCAGTTTGTTTTGTTTACTTCCCATTTTTGGAGCAGCTACATGTTCTTTAATGATCTGGGAACCTCTAATATCTAATTATGGCTGTAATTATTAGTTCAGTAATGAAATGGTTTGGAGACACAATTACATAAGAGCAATTTTGGAGTTGTAAGAGCTTTCTTTTCTTTTTTTTTCAAGAAGAAATCTGCACCTGCCACTGATTAAATTCTTTGCCTTCTGCTATAAAATTGAAAATGCTCAAATATCATTTCCTTCATGAACCAGATTTGCTTGGAGGTTCAGCATTAATTACTATCCCGTGAATGCCTTTAAATCAGGCACAGATTTCCAAGGTGTGAGTATCATAACAGCATGGTAAATCCTTCAGCATTTGCCTAGAAAAAGAGCACTGCCTTTGATTGATGAGCCCAGGCTTCTGAAGTCCTATCTGTTATGTAGCTACAGCCATTAAAGGCATAACAAGAGCACCAGCAGCTAAAAAGTTTAAGGCTGGTGGAGGTACCCTCATAAATCAACATTCTGTGTGACTGGTTTGGAAATTATTCCCTCTGATTTTCCCAGATGGAGACAAGGTCTTTTGGGCTAGAGTTTTGCAAAAAATAAAAAGTAAAATACATGCATACCTGTAAATCACATCTGTCACTGCAGTTCATGAACAAATAGTGGGCAAGGACAGTCATTTCAGAGGATAAAAGTGACAGCAATCGGAAGGAGAGTTAAGTACATTTTCTTTGAATAAAATATTGGGTAGAGGTAAATGCTTTCCAGATATTTAAAATTGCAGCTCAGATCAGCATAACAAACATGGTTATTTATGGTTGTTTACTGGACTTCTGTAGGGGACATGGTGGTTCAGTGGCTAAGATGCTGAGCTTGTGATCAAAAAAAGTCAGCAGTTTGGTGGTTCGAATCCCTAGTGCCTCATAATGGAGTGAACTCCTGTTACTTGTCCCAGCTTTTGCCAACCTAGCAGTTCGGAAGCATGTAAAAATGCAAGTAGAAAAATAGGGACCACTTTGTTGGGAAGGTAACAGTGTTCCATGCACCTTTGGTGTTTAGTCATGCTGGCCACATGACCACGGAGATGTCTTCAGACAGCGCTGACTCTTCGGCTTTGTAATAAAGATGAGCACCGCTCCCTACAGCCAGAATGTGCCACATATGTGCGAGGGGAATCGTTACCTTTACCTTTACTGGACTTCTAACCAGGATAAGTATTCTGTTCTGTTCTACTCTACTCTACTCCATTTTCTCTCCTCTCCTCTCCTCTCCTGTCGACAACATGTGATAATGACCTTGGGAAATAGGAGACCACAACAGTCTGATATGAAGCAGCTGAGTCTGCAGAGGGAATAGGAGTAAAGCCAATGGTGGGATTCAAAATGTTTTACTACCAGTTCTGTGGGTGTGGCTTGGTGGGTGTGGCTGGGTAGGCGTGACTTGGTGGGCATGGCAGGGGAAGGATACTGTAAAATCTCCATTCCCATGCCATTCCTGGGGGAAGGATACTGCAAAATCCCCATTCTCTCTCCACCCCACTAATCTGGTTTCCAACTCCATTCTTCTGTGCAGGGCAACCAGAGAAGACCCAGCCGATCAGCTGGGACTTGGGAGGGAGAGAATAGATGGGGCCAGTCAGAGGTGCCAGTTCTCCGAACTACTCAAAATTTCTTCAAAACTGATCAGAACCTGCTGAATACAACCTCTGAGTATAGCAAACATCTCAGAAGTGACCCTCCCTAGTTTCTTGGATTATAAATGTGGGAGAGGACCTTCAGATTTGCAGCATTCTACCGTCAACTTCGATAGGGCACAGGCCTGCTGCAGCCGTCTTTCCATTGTGCAGCTTGCCACACAGTATGGGAGGACACACTGTACATCTCAGAGTGCTGAATTGCTTGGGTTCATTAGCCGGACCCTTGACATCTGTTACTGTAAGGTTACTTTTAAGGGCTGACAGAGCATACAAAAATGAACTGCAGGTTCCTGAAAGGATGGGATAGAGAAGATCACAACCTCTTCTCAACAGTCGCAAGGACCTAAATAATGGCATTAAGACATAGGAAAGCAGATTTCAACTGAATATCAGGATGAGCACACCTTTATAAAAGAATGAGAGCAGTTAAACAGAGGGATTAATTATACTGAGGCTTCCCTTCAAGACATGTATTCATCTAGATCAGGGGTGTCACATGCTGTCCCCACCCCCACCCCGTTTAGCGAAGGGGGGAAAAGTCCTGATACATCATGTGACAATGCCATGATGATGCAAGTTTGACACCCCTGATCTTGATGGTGGACAATAATCAGTTAGGGATGCCTTAATTTATATTCCCACATTAAACAGGGCCTGGGATTGATGGTTTAAATGATCCGTTCTGTGATTAAATATTTTTCATACTCTTTCTGCTCTTCCTGCTTTAACTAAAAATTAGGAAGGATTTTTCTCCTTATTAAGGACTTTCAATGATCTTCCTTTTAAGGAAAGAATGTGGAACAGTAAGGTTTTGCCATAATTCCAAGAATGATAGGAATTGGGGCAAAAATGCTAGAGAGCATTGGGCTCCAAGAAAATGGAACAAATCCAGGTATTTTATCTTCTACTATGTATTTTTATGGAAGAATTTCATATTAGCTTTTTCCTTTAATAACAAATGCTGGCCCAGAAGAACTTTTGGCTAGAATATGGGAATATTTCAATTGTACCATCTAATCCAAATAAAGAGAAATAATGAAAAGAGACCGCTTAATATTGAATTTTGTTTACCAAGTTATTGCATTCTCAGAAACTCCAAGACTGTTTCTGGTACACTGGATCTTCAAATATATATTTTCAGGCTTTGCTATTTGTGTGACTTGGTAAGATGTATAACTTTGATGTGTTGTGATTCGATCCTGAATAGTATAGAACTACATCTGAAAAAGTAATATCAGGGGTGGGATTCTACCAGTTCGCACCTGTTTGCTAGAACCAGTTGTTAACATTCTAAGCAGTTCAGAGAACCAGTTGTTAGAAGAAATTACTGGCCTAATCCTGTAAGGAAGGCAGGAAGGAAACATTCTGGTGTTGCTTACAGAAACTGCCTCTCCGTTAACCCTTATTACATTCTTGGCAGGACTAGATTTCCTGTCTCAGGAACCTTTCTGGAGTTTTTTTCCCTCCTTTGCTGGTACTTTGCTTGTGTGAAGTGACCATTCAAAGTTACAATGGCACTGAAAAAAGTGACTTATGACCATTTTTCACACTTACCACAGTCATGAGAGGCCAGGTGAGGAGATGCGTCGATGTGAGTGATGTTGAGTTGGCCACATCGAGCCAATAACATGACCACCAAGCCACGGCCACCACCTAAGCCACACACACACAGAACCGGTTGTTAAAAAATTTGAATCCCACCCCTGAGTAACATGTCCTATATTATCCATTACCAGCGATTTTTGAACACTGAAAGAAACCCTGCTGTTCTCTCCAATTTATGTGCATTTGGACAAAAGGTTGACAAAAGAGCACTATCTGGTGATTCGATATATTTAATGGCACCAAATTGTCATTCGATCATTGTTATCAGTTACAGATAGTACTCAATTTACAACCATTCCTTTAGAAACAGTTAGAAATATGACGGTACAAAAAAAAAGAGTGACATCTAACCAGTCCTTATACTTACGACCATCACAGCAGCATGGTGCCATGATTAAGCAACCTAAATGCACATTGACTGCTGAGTGTCCACATTTTTTGATCATATGACCACAGGGATGCTGCAACAGTCATAAGTGTGAGAACTGGTTGTATGTCATTTTTTTAGCACCACTTTAACTTTAAATGGTTGCTAAACAAATAGTCATAAGTCAAGGACTGTCTGTGTGCATAACAGTGTCATTGTTCATATATGTGAGTTATTGGTGGAATCTGTAACTGTGGCATTGACACAATTTCACTGCAATATTGTTAACTCTCATTCATTTGGGCGTGAGAGTGCACATGTAGACCCCTGAAATTATATTACAATTTTTCAACTCACTCAGAGAACCTCTGTGGAAATGGGATGGGATGGGGTAGAGTGGAGTGGAATGGAATGGAACGGAACAGAACACAACACAACACAACAGCTCAACTTTGCAAGGTGGCCCAGACAAGAAACACACCCAGAAGTAGTAATAGTTTTAACTGCTTGGTCATGTCTAAGTCTTGGCAACTTTATAGACAAGTGCTCTTCATGTTACCATGTCAAGCACAGCTTCTTTCAGTTGTTGGATGTTCATCTTTGATGGTATCAAGTCAGCAAGTTCTTTGCTTTCTCCTTTTTGTTAACCACTCTTAGCATCATTGCCTTCTCCAATGAATTTGCTCATGTGACGTGGCCAAAGTAAATCAGACATAACCTTGTGATTTTGGCTTCTAGTGACCTTTCTGGTTTTATATGATTCAACACTTCTGTTGTTGGTTGCTCTGGCTGTCCATGGTATATGCAATAATATACATGAGCACCACAATTTACATAAAGTGTTCTGGTGAGATTTTTACAGGATAGTTCACCATTGCTTCCCTAACCCTGCCCATTTATCTGAATTTTGAACTGGCATATGATTTGTTCTACATGTTAGTGTGTGTGCAGATCAAAATGCAGCTAAATCCACCTATCTTCCAATAAAACAGACTGTGTACATAGATCTGAATGCTCTATTGAAAGAACAGGATGTGGTGAAACTGGGGAAAATAGGGATACATACAATGAGCACCAAATACAAGATAGACAGTATTAAGTTACTGCTGAACATAACAATTAATAAATACAAACAATTTAAATCTCACCAGCAATGCTCTGTGTGGATATGAGTTTGTCCTTGGATGATCATGTGCTTCTGCCTTTCCCAAATGCTAAAGGAAATGGAGTCTGGCTTCCTAGCATGCACTTGGTTTGAGGGTGTGGGCTGATGGGTAAAATGGGTTGCGTCAGCTTCAAAACAATATACTTGAGGCATATTTGTCTCCGGCCACTAGATGGGGATAGAGGACAACAACAGTATATAATGTTACATAGTGTGGCATGACATGGTTGATGAATTAACCATATAGCTGGGTTCACCCAGAAGTACTAATTCTAATTTTATTATAAAGTTACATTAACAGGATCCTCCTGTGGACTCAGGTGCCTCTTACCTAATCATTGCCTAGGCTGCTGCTGCTCTTCTTCCTGTATCTCAAGGACATTCTCACAAAGCATTATGTTAAGTTTGAGCAATGAGAGGCTGAACCAGAGCATGAGTGCAACAGTACTTTATTTACAAATAAAGGGCTGACCGTGCTTGCCAAGCCTGGAACTGGCTCGCAGCAATCAGCAGCCAGTTGGACCCCACAGCCTGCTTTTATAGCTGGCTGCTGGGGAGAACTGACCAATGGGAATGGGGGAAATAACGCCCACACAAGTGAGTGGACCTGAGTGAGAACTCCTTGAGTCCTCAGGACATAACACCCCTTCCCCCCCAGATGCGAACACGCATAGTCCTTGAGGTAGATGGGGGGTTTGTGTTGGCGCCCGGAGCGGCGCAACTCGGGAACATTGTCTGACTGTTCGGCATCAGTCTGTGACGGTTGAGCTGGCATAGTGTCACCAACACTCTCTCTGGACTGGGCATCCTCGGAAACCACCGGGTTGGTTTCTGGAGTCAAACTCTCGTGGGTTGGATCCGGTTGATCAACTCTCTGGGCGCTGTTGTCCGGGTTTGGGCTGACCGGAACGACGCTGGCGCAGACTGGTCACTGGGTGCGATGTGGCTGGGTGGCGGATGGGACGGTTCCCCTTCGACTGGAGACTCTGGATCCTTGTTTGCGAGGTTGCTGAGGCGCCTTCTGAGTTGGTCTATGTGTCTCCTCCAGACGCGACCGTCCTCCAGCCTGACTCTATATGATCTCGGCCCAGTGACGGCGATGACTTCGCCCGGAATCCAAAGTGGGTCCCCAGCGAAATTCCTGGCGAATATCGGCTCCTGTAACATAAAATGTCTAACCCCCGAAGTGGAAGCGAGGGGAGAGTCAGGGCAGTATTGTGGGTGCAGTCTATCCAATACAGTCCTCAGGCGCCGGCCCATCAGAAGTTCCGCTGGGGACTTATTGGTGACTGCACAGGGGGTTGAGTGCTGGCTCATCAGGAACCGTGAGAGTTTGTGGTGCCAGTCATCTCTGCCAAACCTAGCGAGGGCCTCTTTGGTGGTCCTGACGGCCCTTTCAGCCAACCCATTACTCGCAGGGTGGAATGGGGCTGTTAAAATGTGGCGAATGCCTAGGTTGGCTGCAAAACGGCTGAATTCTACTGATGCGAACTGTGGGCCATTATCGGAGACCAAGGAGTCGGGTAGTCCATGGGTAACGAACAGGCGGCTTAACACGTTGGTGATTGCTAGTGTGGTTGTCGTGGATAGCTGCGCCACGTCTATCCACTTGGAATAAGCGTCCACGACCACTAGGAACATCTTTCCATGCACGGGCCGGCCAGATCGATATGGATTCTAGACCAAGGGCGCTGGCGCTCTCCCATCTGGTAGGGGTGGCGATGGGGGGAGCAGGACGGGATTCCTGGCAAATGCTGCAGGAACTTACCCAATTGACAATGTCCTCGCTCTAGACCCGGCCACCATACGTAGCTGCGTGCCAACGCCTTCATTCTCACAATGCCGGGTGTCCCTCGTGCAACGCCTCCAGGACTCGGGTACGCAGCGAGGTCGGAATGATCACTCGAGTGCCCCACAGTAGACAACCCTGCAAACTGGACAGCTCCTGCATGCGAGTCTTAAAGGGTGCGAATTTGTTATCAACATTGCCTCCCGGCCACCCCCTCCTCACCCAGTCGAGCACCTGGGCGAGCGCTTGGTCTGCCTTGGTTTTGGCGGCGATGTCAAGGGCGGTGATGGGCAGGTCCAACTGGGTGATTTCAAAAATGGCATTGACAGGAGCTGGGTCTTCAGCCGGAGCGGGTAAGGGGCAGCGACTGAGTGCGTCAGCGTGGGATAGGGTTTTGCCCGGGCGGTGGATAAGTTTGTATGAGTAGGCCGCTAGAAAAAGCGTCCACCGTGTCATCCGAGGGGAGAGGACTTGAGGTGTCTGTTTGTCGCCGGCCAGTAGGCCCAGGAGGGGTTTATGGTCGGTGACCAGTTCAAGAAGTGGCCAAAAGGAATTCGTGAAACTTTTCACGGCTGCAACAGCTGCTAGGGCTTCCTTGTCTATTTGGCTGTAATTTCGCTCCGTGGCCGAGAGCGCCCTGGAGAAAAAGGCGATGGGGCCTCGGCGCCATTGGCGAGTCGGTGACTAAGGACCGCCCCAATTCCAAAAGGGGATGCGTCTGCTGCCAGTACTAAAGGAAGGTTGGGGTCGAATTGGATGAGCACTGCCTCTGACGTAAGTAGTGATTTGACGGCGTTAAACGCCTGGTCTTCTTTGTGCCCCCAGTGCCACGGTGACTTTTTGTCTAGTAATCTGTGTAGGGGTTCGGCTACTGAGGCTTTGTGGGGTAAGAAGGATGCATAAAAGTTTAGGAGTCCCAAGAAGGCTTGTAGCTCCGTTTTGGAGGTTGGTGTGGGAGCTTCGTGGATCGCCTGACCTTGGACTCCAGGGGTGAATGCCAGAGGCGTCAATTTTATAACCCAGAAAGTCCACCTGTCTAGTGGCAATGGCGCATTTTTCTTTTTTTTTAACTTGAGGCCATGCTGTCTGAACCTCTCTAACACTGCTCGCACTCTCTGGAAGAGTTGGGGTCTGTCCCTGGCCGAGACCAAGATGTCGTCGAAGTAGGGTACTACACCAGGGAGGCCCTGTAAAATCCGCTCCATGAGGGATTGAAAAATGCCCGGGGCAACACTTACGCCAAATTGGAGACGCTTGCATCGGAAGGCACCCCTGTGAGTGACGATGGTCTGAAGTTCCGCTGTTTGGTTATCAACAGGGAACTGTTGATATGCTTGAGACATGTCCAATTTAGCAAAAATACTGCCCGGTTCGAATGTATGCAATAAATGCTGAATGACGGGCACGGGATAGGCGCTAACTTGTAAATATTTATTGATTGTTGTCTTGTAGTCCGAGCAAATTCTCAGGCTACCATCTTTTTTTTAGGGGTGTGACAATGGGCGTCTCCCACTTGGCGAAATCTGTTGGCTCAATGACCCCTTGTTTTAGTAGTTTATCCAATTCAGCGTCTAGTTTTGGTCGAATAGCAAATGGAACTCTACGTGGTTTTAATCTGATTGGGGCTGCCTGGGGGTCAACGGTGAACGAGATGGGGGTTCCATTATAACACCCCAGCTCCTCGCTGAACACATCTGCGTAGTCAGCGAATAAGGAGTCAGTGTCTGAGGTTGAGACAGCATGGACTCCTGTTAACCCTAGGCCGAGGTGGGGAAACCAATCGAGCCCCAATAAGGTGGGTAGGTTGCCGTTAACTACCACTAGAGGTAGGTGGCCTTTAAAAGCTCTAAAACTGACAAAGAACTTGCCTCTGCCGATCACGGGAATGGCCTTCCCTGGTAGTCCTTCAGACCGAACTGGCATCTCTGAAGCCGGGTAGTAGATAGGCTGGGGTGGAGTCTCTTGAGGGTGTTCCACGAGATTATTGAGAGCGCTGACCCTGTGTCAACCTCCATGTGGCACGGTTTACCTTCTAGGGAAACGGAGAGAGAAATTTTACTAACAGAGTGGCAAGTACGCCTGGCAAGGCGGTGCGTGCACAGTTTAATACTTGCCTCTGTGGTCCCGAGTGCGAGGACGGGGGTCTTTGTGCAGCGCTTTGGGGGCTTGGCAGACTCTCGCAATGTGCCCCCTCTTATGGCAGTTGTTGCAAACGGCTCCTTTAAATTTGCAGGTGGCCCTTTGATGTGATCCCCACAGGCTAGGCACAGGGTGATGTGCTTGGGTGGACCGGTGTATTCTTGTTTGGCCCCTACCTGCACCGTCTGTCATTGGTGAGGCGATGGACATCGCTCTCATCGTTGTGGCCTTCCTCCGCTTCCACCTCTTTGGAATGGACTGGGAACGCTGCTAGCTTGGCGCTTGGGCCCTGAATTTCGGTGGCTGAGTTCGTAGCTAGCTCGGCTGCTAGGGCCTCCTCTACCGCTTTGCGCGAGGTTGAGGTCTTTCTTAGCTAGCAGACGCCTCTGTAGGTTGAGATCCTTGACCCCACAAACCAATTGATCGAGGAGCATGTCCTCTAGGTATGTTCCAAACCCGCAGTGCAGGGCTGCTGTTCTGAGGGCGGCCATATATTGGTTGATGGTCTCCTTACTTGATTGCTTCCTCATTCGGAACGTGAACCTCCTGGCGATTTGTGAAGGTCTGGGAGCGTAGTGGTTTGTGAGGATCTCAAGCAACTCGACCACGGAACGCTTTTTAATTCTCTCGGCGCCACGAGTGCTGCAGCGGTATCGTAAACGGTGGCTCCGCAGTAGATTAGGAAATAGGATTTTTTCCGATGCTCTCCCACATCCGACAGGCGACCGCATCGATGTAATGATTGAAACGGTTCTTATACGATTCCCACTTCTCTTCGTCTGGTTTAAACGCCGGAATACTGGATTGGAACTCATGGTGCTGGAACGGCTGGGCTACCTGCGGAGAAATCTCTCTGGGACTACGAACGCTCGTGAGTTACGAGTGATATCAGCTCTGGAGAGGTTTTTGCTACCCTCTCTTTCTCTCTCTGGGTTACCACGTTGGCTGCTAGCCGTTGGAGGTGTCTTGATTCGCGCCAAAAAGTGGGCGTTAGTGACTCTCTACAGCGCTGTGCTGTGATTCCTACTGGCCCGAAATTCAAATGACACCCGCTTGAATTTCGCGCCAAATGCAGAGCGGCTGCGGCTCGCAGCGCTTCACTTTCCCGTAGCGAGGCTAACAAGCGGCTACAGACGCTTCTAACTATTTGACTCAGACCGCTTTCTCTGGCTGCGGATCTGCGTTTGCTCTTTTTGATCGCTCGTTTCGCTAGCTGACCGCTCTCTCTGGACTGTAGATCGGTGGCTAGTGACTCAGCGGTTGCAAGGTGCTTCTGGTAGCCATCCCATCCTCGTCGCCAGTGTTAAGTTTGAGCAATGAGAGGCTGAACCAGAGCATGAGTGCAACAGTACTTTATTTACAAATAAAGGGCTGACCGTGCTTGCCAAGCCTGGAACTGGCTCGCAGCAATCAGCAGCCAGTTGGACCCCGCAGCCTGCTTTTATAGCTGGCTGCTGGGGAGAACTGACCAATGGGAATGGGGGAAATAACGCCCACACAAGTGAGTGGACCTGAGTGAGAACTCCTTGAGTCCTCAGGACATAACACATTATACCTTTTCTTTTTTTCTCATGCCAAATGGTTCCCAATTCCTTAAATCTTTGTCTACAGGACAGTGTTTCTAGTCACCCAATCTTTTTCCCTGTTGCCCTTTCTGAAACTGATCCAACCTCTGAATCTTTCTTAAAGTTGGGATCCCCAGAACCTACCGTGTTTCTCCAACAATACGGCCTCCCCTAATAGGAAGTCCCAGCATGTTTTATAGGCATAAAATGAAATTAAGTCCCTTCCCCCAAATTAAGGCCTATATTAAAACATGTGAAATGGGGGAATGGCGGGGGCGGCTTATCGTTAGAAAGTACTTTTGTTGCACACCAGGATATGGTGCTGCCTGTGTTGACCTCAGCGTTGGTGGGGCACTTCATATCAGGAGACCTTCCACCATTGTTGCTTTCCCTTCTCCCCATGCTGCCACGGAGTTTGGTGTAGCCATGTGGGATTTGGCACAGCCATGCACAGCCAGCCACGGCTCTTCCCTGCAACCGGAGCCCGACGGAGACACTCGGCTTCAGGCACTTCTGCCATTGCCTTCCCCGGCATCATTCAAAGGCAAAGCCCATTCTTTTAAAAATGGCACCCTACTACTGGTACAACAAAGCCTCCCCTGCCTGAGAGGGCAGCCCAACCCCATGTGGGGAGGCGAATCTCCCAGGGCCACAGAGCAGGATCGGCCCACCCTGGGAGAAGCACCCAGCCACCATCCCTGCCTGGTGCCGGGCAGAATGCAAAGAGCTTCGCCTGGGGTGCCCAGCACAGCTGACAGGTGGGGCCTCCTGCCCGGCAGCGGAGCTCTGGCCAAGGCAGCGAGCACCTCCCTGCCGGGCCCTCCGCTCATCCCGCCAGGGCCGCACCGGAGCTGGGTGGGCTGGGCAGAGCCGGGAAAGTGAGCCATGGGTGCGTGCCCACCTGCCAAGCAAAAGAGCCGGGCCGACCCAAGCTTGGCTCCCCAAGTCCCTCCAGCCCAACCCTGAACGGGCCACTGGGAGAGGCTGCCCGAGGCAGTGATAGCACCCACCCATCTGCGGACAGGAAGGTGAGGCAACAGCAGCACTGCTTCCCTGGCCAGTGGGTCCGGCTGAGAGAGCCTGAAGCTGCCCATCCTTTCCTACCCCTCGCCCAGCCCATCCCCATCCCCACACAGCTCCAAACACTGCAGCAGCACAGGCATTGGACAGAGGCACTTACTTGGCGGGGCTCAGCTCGGAGGAAGACGCAGTGCAGGCTGTTGCCTTGCCTCTCTGTCCACGGATGGGTGAGCACTATAACTGCCTCAGGCAGCCTCTCCTGGTGGCCCCTTTGGGGTTGGGTGGAGGGACTTGGAAAGGAAGCCAAGCTCGGGTCAGCCTGGCTCTTTTGCTTGGCAGGCGAGCGCGCACCCATGGCTCACTTTCCCAGCTCTGCCCAGGCTGCCCGGCTCTGGCACGGCCCTGGCAGGATGAGTGGAGGGCCCAGTGGGGAAGTGCTCACTGCCTTAGCCAGAGCTCCACTGCCAGGCAGGAGGGCCCGCCTGTCAGCTGCGCTGGGCGCCCCAGGCGAAGTTCTTTGAGCTCTGCCCAGAGCCAGGCAGGGATGGCAGCTGGGTGATTCTCCTGGGGTGGCCCGATCCTGTGCTGTGGCCCTGGGAGATTCACCTCCCCACATGGGGTTGGGCTGCCATCTTGAGTAGGGGAGGTTTTGTTGTACCAGTAGTAGGACATTGTTTTTAAAAGAATGGGCTTTGCCTTCGAACAATGCCCAGGAAGGCGGTGACAGGAGCGCCTGAAGCCGAGTGTCTCTGCCAGGCTCCATTGCAGGGAGGAGACTTGGCTGGCCCCATGTGGCTGCACCAAATGCCGCGTGGCTGCCCCAAATGCCGTGGCATTGCTCCAAACGCCTAGGCAGCATGGGGAAAAGGGAAAGCAATAGTGGCAGAAGGCCTCCTGGTACAAAGTGCCCCACCAACGCTGAGGTCAACATCCAAGCCGTCACTGCCCGCCCACCCGAGGAGGCAAGGGGGGGGGAATTAAGTTACCTCTGAAAAGACGGCCTAGCTGTTTTTCAGGGCTCAAAAAAAAAAAAAAAATAGACCTGGGCTTATTATATGAGAAACATGGTATCACAGGATTAGAGATTTGGTTTCACCAAACAGAAAGTATAATTGTTGCCTTCCAAGATTTGGAAGTATAGTTCTGATGGGGCAGGCTAAAATTGCTTTATTTTTAAGTGTCATCGTGCTGCTGACTCATACTCAGTCTGCAATCAATTACTATTCCATGACCTTTTCCACAAGTACTATTATCCAGCCAGGTATCTTCAAAGATATCTTTTCTTTTCTAAGTGAAGAATTTCACTTAGAAATTCCAGGCTGTTCCTCTAACCAGGCAAGATTGTTCCCTTCTGTCAGAATATTAATCTTTCCAGTTTTCTACGTCCAAGTCATTAGTAAAAACATTGAAAAACAGTGAGCCCAAGGATGAACTGTGTCACACCACCTCAATACATCATCCAATTTGATTATAAACCAGCAACAAATCTTCTCTGAATATAATTTTTGAGCCAATTATGCATCCATTCATGCCACCCAGGCCTCTCTTACTAGCTTGCTGTTCAGATTCACATGGAGTTCATTGCCAAATGCTTTGCTGAAATGGCATTATGTCTATATAGCACTAACAAAATATATTAAGAAATGACTTCAAAAAAAATATATATGAAAGATGATAGTTGGAAAAGCCCAGCCTGATTTCTCATAATGATCACACTGTTTTCAGAGACTATATGGTGCATTGTCAACATACCAAAAATGTCATCAACTCATCCTAAAGAGACAAGGGTTAAATTGGTTTGATGAAGTCAGTTGTACCTTGGGAATATGAGATTAACCCAGGCTGGGCAGTGGTGGGATTCAAATTTTTTAACAACTGGTTCTGTGGGCATGGCTAAGTTGGCAGGCATGGCTTGGTGGTCATGGAACTGGGTGGACATGGCTTTGTGGTTATGTTATTGGCTGGGCATGGCCAACTCAATATCACTCACATCGAGGCACGCATCTCCTCGCCTGGCCTCTCATGACTGTGGGGATGCTGTAAGTTGTAAGTGTGAAAAATGGTCCTAAGTCACTTTTTTCAGTGCCATTGTAACTTTGAATGGTCACTCCACACAAGCAAAGTACCAGCAAAGGAGGGGAAAAAAACTCCAGAGAGGTTCCTGAGACAGGAAGTCTAGTCCTGCCAAGAATGTAATAAGGGTTAACGGAGAGGAAGTTTCTATAAGCAACACCAGAATGTTTCCTTCCTGCCTTCCTTACAGGATTAGGCCAGTAATTTATTCTAACAACGGTTCTAGCGAATAGATGTGAACTGGTAGAATCCCACCCCTGCTGCTGGGGGTTTGCAGGGATTTGGGAGAGCCCCTAGCTAAGATTCTGTGCAGTTTGGAGAACCCTGTTTTAAGTTCAGGGTGCATATGGAGGCTTGGGGAGGGCAAAAAACAGGCTTCCCGGAAATTTGGGAAAGCTGGAAATGGGCCCAACTTCCAGGAGGCCTGTTTCCAGCTTCCAGAGAGCCTCTGGAGCCCAGGGAGGCCATTTTTGCCCTCCCAGAGGCTCAAGGAAAGCCTCCAGAGCCCAGGGAGGGCAAAAATCACTTCCCCCCTGTGGTGCATGAAACCAGCTAGGCCACGCCCACCATGGCCATGCCCACCCAGCAACCAGGTAGAGAACCCATTGCTAACATTTTTGAAGCCCACCCCTGGATTAACCTACTTGACATATTTAAACCTCTGACTCACTCACTCTCCTAAAAAAAAGAGATGGAGAAAGAATGTCTGGAAAATATATATTTATTTACTAAATTTATATGCCAACCTTCTCACTGATAAGGTTACTCTGGGAAGCTTACAGATAATAAAGAGCTAAAGATAGAAACAATTTAAATTTTAAATGCTATGTAAAAAAAAACTAGAACCAAGGAGATGGACAGCAAAGGAATTAGGTCTTCATGAAGATTGTCACAAAATCTAGCTATTTCAGAGTATCCTGCCAAGACTTACCATGTAGAACACTAGTGTCAAACTCGCATCATCACAGCGATGTCACATGATATATCAGGACTTCCCCACTTTTCCTAAACCAGGCGTGGGCATGGCCAGTGCGTGCGGGCCGGGAGTTTGACAGCCGTGATGTAGAACAACACTTCCATGACTGCAGCAATCAAGCTATGACAAGCTATTGATATTGATACCATATTACATATTGGTAATCTTGGCACAAGGATTCATGGGATACTAGGCACTTCTGGAAGAAAATGGAGAGTGCCTATGAACATCTAAAATGGTGGCTTTTGACCAGATTCTGTTGTGGAAATAGGATTTTTCCTTCCACCTCACTTTCCTATATAGTACTCAGATGATGAGTTTATGGATAGAAACAACATATAGAAATGTAAATTATTTAACCTTGGGCTCTGTGTTACTACCAGTTCAATACACAAATGGGTGCTTAAAATAAAAGTAAAAAACCTTATTTATTACTAATCTTTCCACGCTGCTCCATCTCAACCACTGGGCAGTTTTCAATATTTCACAAGTAAAAATAGTACTATTTTTGCATCCCTAGAGTTTTTATTTTCTCCTAAATTGGGACCTCTCAATACTATAATTAGTATCCATAACTAACAATTCTTTTCTCTACTATATTGATTTATTTATTGGAAATTGTGTGTACCAGACAGATTTAAAACCAACAGGAACATGAGTTATGCTGGTACTTTACTTTTTTCCCCTTTTTAAGTAGGGGAAAAAATGCTAGCAAATTGAGACCCACAGCATGAAATCAGAATCAGCTGCCAATTTTCATTTCTATAGGACTTGTAGATATATTTTATGTTTCCTTTTGTAACCTGTCTGGACATGATTTCTACTGAGTGAGTCATAAACCAACACAATGTTTTAGACATATTTCCTTTTCAGAGATCACAATGTTCCAATGAAAAAATAGGCTAACAGTACATCACTACAAAAAGAACATTACAAGTACCTTAAAAATAAAGAAAAAGTGTCAAAATGCTTTTTAAAAAGTAATTTTCTGGCCACTTAACTAGGTCATACAGTAGTGGGGGAGGGGGCCTCATGGGAATTCTCCAAACACCACAATCCATAGAGGAAAAGAGTTAACAATTAAACAGATTCTGTAGTAGGTTAATTGAAAAGAGAGAAACAGTTTGCTGGAGTGGTTAAAGCACCAGGCTAGAAACTGGGAGAGTGAGAGTTCCGGTTCTGCCTTGGGCACAAAGCCAACTTGATGACCTTGGGCCAGTCCCTCTCTCTCAGCCCTACAAAGGAGGCAGCAGCAAGTCACTTCTGAAATCTTGCTGAGAAAATTTCAGGGACTTGCCAGTCAGAATAATAGAATATCAGAGTTAGGAGGTCTTCTAGTCCAACCCCCAGCTCAAGTAGAGTCCCTATACCATGTCAAATGGTTGTCCAATCTCTGCTTAAAAACCTTCCATATTGGAGAACCCACAACTTCTGGAGACAAGTCATTCCACTAATTAATTGTTCTAACTGTGAGAAATTTCTCCTTAGGCTGGATCTCTCTTGGATAATTCTTCATCTGTTGGTTCTTGTCCTGCCTTCAGGGGCTTCGGAGGATACGTTGACTCCCTCCTTTTTGTGAAAGCCCTTTAAATGTTGGAAGACTGCTATCATGTCACCACTAGACATACCTGGTTCCTGTAATCAGAGATGGGATTCAGCTGTTTTGGACCAGTTCGAATGAACCGGTAGTTCTGGCAATTAGTTGGCCCCACCCACCGACCCCTCCTCTAGTCTGTCCTTTATTTCCATGTTTTGCAGCTCAGCTGATTCACACGGCGCAGCAGATTGCCATGCCTCAGCTGTTTCACTCACCAGGGCTGCAGCACAAGGTAAGTTTTAGAGGCAAAAATGGGCAGTTTTCAAATGCTGCATGCACGCTCATCAAGCCAGTTGTTACATCAGTTGAATCCCACCCCTGCCTGTAACCAGTCTTCCTATGTTTTAGCTTCTGGTCTCCTAATCATCTTTGTTTGTCTTCTCTGCACTCTGCACCTTCTAGAGGCGCAACATCCTCTTAGTGTCTTGGCAAATTAAAACTGGATGCAGTATTCGAAGTGCAATCTTACTTAGGCATTATAAAGCCTTATTAAGGCTTCACATTATCTAGATTTTATCTCACTTTTAATGGAGCCAATCATCAGACGTCAACAATGATTCAAACTGATAAAAAAAAAAACAACCAAAGTAGCTTAATTTGGGGACTAACCTATCAGCACCTGCCCAAGCTTTGGACACCTTACTAAAGGATTTACTGATTCTTCATTTTTAAAAAAGGATTTGTTCCTGTTTTGTTTCTCCCAGCTGTTTGTCTTAAGATTTCAGCTTCCCCGTCTAGTTATATGGGCAGTATAAAATGGAGGAATTTCAAGTCCTACCCTCAAAATGACGCTATAGAGCACCTCAACCAGAACAACTAGACATAAGAACAGCTTTTTCTCGAACACCATCACTCTGCTAAACAAATAATTCCCTGCTTGTATCCTTACAATTTATATTAACTGTTTCCTAGTATAATTTGATTGTCTATTTGTACCCTATGACTATATTAAATGTTGTACCTTATGATTCTTGATAAATGTATCTTTTCTTTTTTTTGTATACTGAGAGCATATGCACCAAGACAAATTCCTTGTGAATCTAATCACACTTGGCCAATAAAGAATTCATTCATTCATTCATTCATTCATTCATTCATTCATGTATGTTTCAATAGCTGACTTCTATCATGCCATTGTGGATCTTTGTTTTTGTTTATTTTTCTGGAGGAATAGGAAGTGGAGAAGGAAAATGACTACCAAAAGAAGCCACTGCATGACAAATGACAGCCATTCTAGATAATATGCTAAAATACACAAAAATGAGCTCATTGGGAGACAGAATTATTGCCCTGACACAAAATAACTTGGTTACACACGAACCTAGCCATCAAACTGGATTTCTGTAGCTCTTTTAACCAAGCTCATCATAACTGTGAGAATTTAAAATTCATTTTGAAGCAGGAGACACAAGGGCATGTTTTTACAAGGTATTTAACCCAGTACACCACTTAAAGTTCCCATAGTGTTTCTGACATTTCAGAATGAAAACAATGAATCTATTCCTAGAACATTTACCATCTCACTGCCATAGTTAAGTGACAGCATACAGGGCACAGAATATATTTATAGTTATATTCTGTATACTATATTTATTTTGAAGTTCCTTTAGGATAATTTTGACCAAACTTCTTGCTATTCTCCACCATATTGTTGCTTACTTCTAGTCCTGTTTATTTGCAAAATGTAAATGTTATTTCCAAGAATGCATTGCCCATTCCATCATTAGCAGGTGCATTCTGGAAAATGAGAAAAAAAAAAGTTCTCCAGAGGCCACAATCAGTTATTTCATGGTGGCATAATGGTTAGGATTCAGTATTGCAGGCTAACACAGCTGATTGCTAGAAGTTCGATCCTGACCAGTTCAGAGTTCACTCAGCTTTCCATCTTTCTGAGGTCAGCAAAATGAGGACCCAGATTGATGGGAGCAATATGCTGACATTTGTAAACCACTCAGAAATTCTGCAAACCACTATGAAGCACTATATAAGTCTAAGTGCTATTGCTATAGTTACAAACAGCTGGATGGAAAGTTCCCTTTTTTAATAGTGTCCTCAAAACAGAGAGTGCATTTCAACTGTTCCCCTGTGCAATTAATGCTAGAGCAATGTTTCTCAACTTTGGCAGCCTGACGATGCATGAACTTAAACTCCTCTTGAAGTCAACTTGAAGTCCACACACAAGCTGATGGGGTTGAGAAACATTGTGATGTAAATTAGTTTCTATCTGTTTTCTATTCTTATTTTCTATTTGTTTTAATCACAGACAGATTTGCATAATCCAAAAATGTTAGTCTCGCACATGAGTTCTGTGACTTTCAACACCACCCCAAGTGTTAATCTGTTACATTAAAATGTGAAAAATATGTTTGGTGGATTTGCATAGTTTCCTTGCATACAGAATGTTAGAGAAATCCAAATCTGAAAGGAAGAAGATGAAAGGGCTTAGCAGGATGAACCATCCTATGACCCAGAAATATTGGCTACTCAGTTACTCAATAGTAGTTACTCATTTACTCTAGTTTTGACAAGCAAGCATTTTTATCCTGTTCTCATTTTTAAATGCTGAATGAGTTTGCCTTTGTAGAAAGTTAGCACCCACCACTCCCCTAGAAGAATAAAATATTCTAGGAAACATTAAAAAGACAGAATATTATATTTGCAACACCTTTATAGTTAAGAAATTCTGGTCATACTTTATGTGTTTTATTTATCAGTGAATAGCACTGCAGTCCGATCTAACCATAGTTCAAAAAATTGTCTGCTATCATGTCTTGCCTGTCGATGACTTCTTCAGCTTCAACCACAACAATACACAGGCAAACAATTGATACAGACTCAAGGTAAACCGCTTCGAACTCGTTTGCAGAAAATATGACTTCAGCAACAGAGTGGTCAATGCTCTACCCGACTCCATTTTTACAGCCTCAAACTCTCCTAACTTCAATCTCAAACTGTCTACTGTGGACCTCACCCCATTCTTAAGAAGTCTTTAAAGGGGGTGTGTATAAGCGCACCAGGGTGCCTACCGTCCCTGTCTTACTGTCCCCATTATCTGTATTTACTTCCTTTGTTTATGTTTATGTTCATACCTATAGTCATCTTGTACACATTTGACAAATAAAATAAATAAATAAATAGAGGCTTTTCTTTGAAAACACAATGAAATCTAGAGCAGTTTGTATTTAATTATGTCTGTTTCAAATAATGATAACCTTACCATCTAGGGAAACGACATAAACTCCTTTCAGGCATTTCTTTTGCATTTACAGTCAGTCAGCTTAATGCCCTTCAGGCTTTTTAATCTATGACCGTAGAAATTTCTGCCACTAGGTTGAACTTGCAGAGGTAAGGTTGGCCATTAAAAGTCTTTCAGAAAGGATAAGTCACCCTAGAAAGCTGGACAAAAGAAAGCAGTGAAGAGGAAGGATTTTTTTAAAACAATTAAATGCACCTCCAAATTAAAAGACCAAGGACAATAAAGAATAATGTTAGATGTGTATTATCCAAGTATAAATTATCTTCCTTACAGTAATTCATTTCATATAAATTTTATTGAATTTACAATTAAAAAAATAACATAACAACATTACATAAGAAACAGGGAGAGAAAAAGAAAGAAAGAAAGAAGAGAAAGAGAGAGGAAAAAAACGCCGGTCTTGTGACCGAAAAAGAAGAAGAAGAAGTATAAAGAGAGAAAAAAAAAAAAACAAAGAGACGGAAGAAAAAAGAAAATACGTTAAAACCAGACAAATATTCTTTTGACAGTCTACAAGATCCAATTCTCCTACCTTACTTTAAATATACACATCTTATCGCTATTTATGGATATTTATGCTTATTTATGCTCATTGAACAGTTTATCTCTGATATAACCAATTATACCATGCATTCCAATTATTATCAAATGCTGAAGACTCTTTATTTTTAAGAGCTATGGTTAAATTGTCCATTTCTGCGCAGTCACATATTTTCTGAATGACCAATTGATCTGTAGGTAAACGGGATGATTTCCAGCACTGGGCAAATGCTAATCTGGCCGCAGTTAGAATATGAATTATTATGTATTTCGTCTTTTTAGGAAAATGTTTATCAGAGATCCCTAGTAGGAAGAACTCTGGTTTGTATTCAATTTGATCTTTGGTTATCTCCTCCAGCCATTTTCTAATTTTTTGCCAGTATTTCTGGGCTTCTTTACAGGTCCACCACATATGAAAGTAGGTTCCCTCTATGTTTTTACATTTCCAACATTTTGGACTAGAGTTTGGGTTCATTTTCGCTAACCTCGAAGGGCATAAGTGCCATCTATATAACATTTTATACATATTTTCTTTGTACGCCACAGATTTCGTAATCTTAATGATTCTATTCCAGATCTTTTCCCATTCTGTTAATGTAATGCTTCTTCCAATATTCCTACTCCACATTATCATGTTCCCTTTCACTATCTCTTGCTCTAATTCTACCTCCAATAAATATTTATAAAATTTAGAAATATTCTTTTTATTTGATCCTAATAAGATTTTATCTAAGTGTTGTAATTTGCTATAAATTCCAAACTCTTTGATATCTTGTTTGTATCTACTATGGATTTGTATATATAACCACTGATCAATTTTAAATCCCTGTTCCTGTAAGTCCTGTCGAGTTCTTAGTTTCCCTAAAGGATCTAATAAATCTTTATATTTAGTCATTTTTGTTATATCCAAATTGTTGGGATGAACCATTGCCTCCATTGTTGAAAGCCAAATCGAATTTTTAAATAATGTTTTTTACATATTTTTTTCCAATTAGTTAATAGTGAATCTCTAATAAGATGTCTATGAAAGTACGCCTGTTTAGTTTTCCCCACATCCCATAGAAATGCGTGCCATCCTCTCTGAAGGTCGTGCCCTTCCAAGGCTAGAGTTCTTTTATTCCGTAAATTGACCCAGTCTTTTAACCATGGTAAGTTGGCTGCCCAATAATATAATTCCCAGTTTGGAAGCGCTAGCCCACCTCTACTTTTTGCATCTTGTAAGGCCTTAATACTGATTCTAGCTTTTTCCCTTGCCAAATAAATTTAAGAGTTACCTTATTTATATCATCAAAAAAATTTTTGGTAATTTTATTGGGATTGTCTGGAATAAGTAAAGGAGTTTTGGTAAAATGTTCATTTTGATTGTGGCAATCCTGCCCAGTAAAGAAAGCTGCAACTTATTCCAGGATTCTAGATCTTTCTTAATTTGCTGTAACAGTTTATCATAATTATTCTCTTTGAGTGATTTACTATGTGGTGTTAACCATATGCCTAAATATTTGACCTTTTTTGTTGCCTGTATCCCCATGGTTTTTTCTAATTCTTTCCTCTGGTTCTCTGTTAGATTTTTAGTCAGTAATTTCGTCTTATTTCTGTTGATCTTTAGTCCTGCTACTGAACCATATTGTTCTAGTTCTTTTATTAGATTATGTCCTTTCTCCATGGGATCCTCTAGGAAGAAAAACCATATCGCCTGCAAACGCCTGTAATTTATATTCCTCTGCCTTGACCCTAACCCCTTGAATTTCAGGGTTTTGTCTTATCCGCTAACAATGATTCTAAAGCAAATATAAATAAGAGGGGTGAGAGAGGGCAACCCTGCTCTAACGCCCTTTTCAATGCTTAGTGGGCCTGTTTGTTCACCATTAATTAGTATATTGGCTTGTTGGGTATTGTAAATTGTTGTGATAATATTCTCGAATTTAGTGCCCAGATTCATGTTATAGATTTTTTGTATTAAGAAGTGCCAATGTAAGTTATCGAATGCTTTCTCCGCATCTAGAAACAAGAGTGTAAATTGTTTCTCTGGATGAGCTTCATAATATTCTAAGACGTCAATAACGGTTCTTAAATTGTTTTTAATTTGGCGGAATGGAAGGAAACCATTTTGGTCTTCATGAATGTATAAATTTAAAACTTGTTTTACTCTATTCGCAATAATTGAGGTAAATAATTTATAATCGGCATTTAAAAGTGAGATTGGTCTATAATTGTTGATATATCTGGCATCCACATCCTCCTTCGGAATTAACGCAATCAACGCCTCCCTCCATGAGTCTGGCATTTTGGCAGCCAAAGTACTTGCTAAACACTTCCAGCATCAGAGGCCCTACTAAATCTAATGTGGCTTTATATAATTCTACTGGAATCCCATCTGGACCAGGGGATTTATTATTACATTGATTTTCCATTGCAGATTTTAACTCAGACCATGTAATATCCTTATTTAGTAATTCTTTGTCTCCTTCCCCTATTGTTTTATCATTCAGTATTCTCCAGATAAGTTCTTATTTTATCCTCATTGATTTCTTCTTTTTATATAATCTTTGGAAATAGTTTAATATAATATCCTTTTTCTTCTCAATCTCATGTTGTGGGATGCCTTTCTCATCTATTAATTGGTGTATCAATCTCTTTCTTTTTCTTTTTTAAGTTTATAAGATAGCCATCTTCCTGGTTTATTGGCGTGTTCAAAATAATTTTGTTTGAACCTTCTCAAGCTAACTTCTATTTTATCTTGTTCAATTAAATTCAGCTTATGTTTGGCTAGTATTAACTGATTTTGTAGTCCTTGGGTCTTAGGTTTTTTGTAATTGTGTTTCTAAGTCTTGGATTTGTTGTTGTAACGCTGCTTTTGTTGGGCATAAATTCTCTTGTTTCTCATAGCATTATAGGAAATTGTTGTGCCTCTTATAATTGCTTTCATAGTATCCCAAATGTTCTGTTTTGAAGTTGTTTCATTATTATTATCTTTTAGAAAATAATTTAGCTCCTCTTTCAGTTTATTAATATACTCTTCTTCGCTTACAATTTGGTTATTTAGTGTCCATCTTTTTTTATTCGCCTCCTATCCCTCCAAATTAGCTGTATTGGGTTATGATCAGCCCATTCATTCGTAGAATTTTGATTTCTTTTATTTCATTAGCCAAGTCCAAATCCATCCAAGCCATATCTATTCTGGTCCAAGTCTTATGTGGGTTAGAATAATATGTAAATTGTTTTCCTTCAAGATTCCGTTCCCTCCATAGATCTTTTTAAATTTAACTCTCTCAACATTTCCTTACATGCTGCAGAGAGTTCCCTTTTCCCTTCTTGTTTTTCCCCATATTACTATGGTCTTTCTGGTAGTCTGCAATGGAGTTAAAATCGCCAATCAAGCAAATGTTTCTTTTTCAAAGCCTACTATTTTTTGGTGAAGGTGTTTAAAAATTTCCCCTGGTCATCATTTGGGGCATAGATTGCTACAAGTAAAAATGTGATGTGGTTTATCCAAACTTGTATAACCAGAGTTCTTCCTTCGGGATCCGACCAGATTAGTTCTGCCTTTACATCTTGTTTTACATAAATTGCAATTCCTTTTTTCTTGTGTTGGTCAGCCGGTGCTGTAAAAGTTTACCTAATTTTGGACAAATTAGATGTCTTTCGTCATTCTTCTAAATATGTGTCTCTTGAAGACATATTATATCTGCGTTATGTTGAATAAGTTTTGAGAATATCCTTTTCTTTTTAATAATGAATTTAATCCGTTTATATTGATGGAGAGCAACTTCTTCCCCTCCACCATTTATCTACTTCTGCTTAGATTTTTGCCTAGTAATGATTCGGTTCTCTTGTTGTTGTTGTTGTGGGATTTGCTCTTCTCTCCCATGTTGTGGATTATCACTTGAAATTGGAGAAAGTCGCTCCTTTTGGGTTCTGTGATAATATCGGACCTCCTGTGGTCTTGTTTTAGGTTCTTCTTTGGTGGGTTGACTATTCTTATCTGTGAGCTGTTGATGAAAACTTGGGCCTGTTCTATCGATTCTATTTTGATTTTCCTCTCTTTCCATGTAATTAACATCCCTTCCGGGATTAACCATTTAAAATGGATTCCTTCTTTATTTAAATCATTAGCTAAAAATTTATAATCTTGTCTTATCATCCTCACTCTCTTTGGAATTTGTTTTAAAATCCTAATTTCTCTGCCCTTATATGATATTGTTTCCTCCTAGACATTTTCAAAATTAAATCCTCAGACATCTCCTAGAGAAGCGGATATGAATTTCTCTTGGACAGTTGTTACGCCTGGCGTAGCTTGTGCTAACCCTATATACCTCATCAAACTCTTTAATTAGATCATCTTTTTTCCTTTCCTAGCCATTCAGCCAATATTTCTGCCATCAGATGTTCCAATTCTTCATTTTGGCTTCCGCCACATTCTGGAATCTTAAATACGCCATTGCTTTGTCCATCTCGAGGTGGATCAGAGAGTCTTCCGTTTCTCTAAGTACATTTTAAATTCCTCATCCATCCTTTCAAAGTTAGACTCCATGCGTGTTGTTCTACTCTCTATATCTTTTATTTTCACTTCGCTTTCTCTCCATGGCCTGCTGTAGAGACCCTATCTTACCCTCCACCTTCGCTATATCCGCTTTCATTTCAGCCTTCATTTTCCCCATCTCATCTTTCAATTCGCTTTATATCTGCTCTAGTTTCCTTGTGATTATTAATCATCATTTCTTGCATTTTAGCTATAGCTTCCTGCAAGGCTAATATGGAAGTTTGTATATTAATATTGGGGACATTGGGCTGCTTTTCCCTATTAAAGACTCCTCGATAGTTTTTTGAGAAGTTGGTGGGGTGGCTGTCAACGTAGTCGATAGGGTCGGGATAGCCTTCTTTCCTGTTTTTAAGGCCATAGTTGTTGTGATGTCATCTCTCTAAGTATTTGTTTTTGTTGATGCACAATATTAAATATATTATCCCAAATCACCATTCAGTATTTGGGTTCTGTACTTGAAAGACTATTCACGTATTTCAATTTTATATCTCACTCCACAGTCTTTTCCCTATATCATAAATAGAGATCTGCAACAATATTCTAGTCAATGTAATAAGAAAATTGGTCAACAATAGTACATCAATTAACACTTTAAGGAATTAATCTTAAATGTCGTAAGTAGTCTAAATAATTTATAAATAGATTATATCAACAAAGTTTATCCCTTTTTACTATTAATACTTACAACAGTAAACTCTTAACTCTTTGATAATAGTGTATCCTCCTCTTCCCCCAGTAAGTAAAATTATGTAAAGTGTTTAGGAGATACAATAGGGAGGCAAGGGGCAAGATAATAAGAGAAAGGGTAGAAGAGAGATTACCACAGCTTCAGAAAATCAACAAACAACCACAAGGAAGTCATCTTAAAGAGAAAATAGTGCCAACTTAGTAAACTTAAGTAGTACCACGTAATAAAGAGAGCAAATTGGGTGAGCTAAAGTTCCATCTTCCAGCTAGAGGTTTCTTTTTCAGCCTTCCAATCAGCAAATGGTGAAAAGTGCTGACTAATCTGCAGTCCCAAAACCGTCTTTCCCAGCGTTCTGTTCGCCTCTGGCTTCTTCCTCTTGCTGCTGCTTCTTTCTTTGCTTTCCAACTTTTAAATCCACATACAAATCTTCCAAAGTCCAATATAATGCTCAATCTATCTTCTCCCCAATATTAAGTAGATGTAATAGTCATGTTGTGCTCAGACCAGTTCCGGATCTCCAATCTCCAGGTTTTAGCAATCTCTCTTTCCCCAAAGCTTCCCCAATTGCTTTTCTGGCCGCTCTCCGCCCGACTTCCAAGAGGTGCTTATCACAACCAGGAGAGAAGAATTTATGCTATCATTCTTCTGTCATTCTACTCCCTTCAGACTTCAAAGAATCCAAGATATAAACCGTTTCTCTGTTCCTGTTACTGGATCTCGCAGGCTGTCACTGCTTTGCTTATTCACTCAAGTGGCAGACCGGATTGGAAGCCGCCATAAAATGACAGCTTACTCTTTAGCGCCGAGCTCGGGAGCTTCCTCTTCACTGTTGGGGAGTTGCCTTCCCCCTCTGCAGCTCGAGGATCTCCACGCTGGACACGAACCTCTCCGGGTTCATGTATCCCTAGGGGATCGCTCCTGACGCCAGAAAAGGTGTTCAAGCCTGCACCAGACTTCTTCACCTCCGATCTCCTGTCCTCTCACTTGCACACTGTTATGCCTTCTCCTTACAGTAATTCAAACACACTGTGCTTTCTCACACATTGACACAGTTGTAACTGTTACCTCGTCTCTCACACACACGTGCATATTAAATTCTTGATGATTTTACTTAGCGGTATCAGTGATTCTATAGTAGTGTATTATGGGAATTTGCACTGGAAGCCATGAACAGAAAGACTTGGAAGCTTGCCCTAGGATTCAATCACTTTCTTTTCTGACTATCCCCTATCTAGACCCATTGGAGGTCGTCAGGTCGATCTCACATTTCCATATAACTTACTGCCTCCATATTCCAAGCTAAAGACATTGAAAAAGGCAGACCAGATTTTGGACTGCAAAATCCGAACCCATCACTAGAGGGTAGCAAAGAGACATAAAAATGGTATTTGCTTCCCTCTAGTGCAGGGATCTTCAAACTTGACAGCTTTAAAACTTGTGGACTTTAACTCCCATAATTCCTCCTCCAGTCATGTTAGCTCAGGAATTCTGGGAGTTGAAGTCCACAAGTCTTAAATTTGCCAAGTTTGAAGACCCTTGCTCTAGTGGTTATATACTGGTGATGTGGGTTTTTTTTTTTTTTTGTAATTCTAGATAAGATGGATCTACAGAAGAAGATACAAAAGCAAATAATGCAAACAGAAGGTGAGATCACCAATTGTTGGAAATCAAGGCCAACCTTTTAAAAATATATGGATTTACTAGGCATAATTGTGAACATCTGGCTGCTGCTGGGGGCTATAGTCCCCGAAAAGCATACTCATGTTCATTTAAAAGGTCATCATCTTAATATGTTTTTAAGCTGATGACTTTTAAATACACTGGTTAAATACATTAGTTAAGTACATGGCTTCATGGCATTTAAATACACCTGTGAATATCTGGGTTGACTGCCAATGCAATTCTGAGTATATATGTATAAATCACAATTTCTGAAGCCCTGAATAATGGGCCGCAAATACTTTCGAAAATACTTTCATCTATAATATTTGGACCACCTAACTAGAGGAATCACCTCTGGTGTTACCTGGTTGTTATTTGGGGAGCGGGAGGGCTTTCTTCATTGTGGGATCAATTCCCCAGTGAGACTGAGGGCTTACCATCCTTACAAGTTTTTGGTATTTTTTTTTCTAAATGCATATTTTCCAGCCGATCTTTCGGGTAATGTTTGTTTGTGCCTTTTTTGAAACAAGGATAAACTTGGTTGATTTCTGTGGCCCACCCAGAATCTGGTATATGTGGTTTAGAAACCAATTATTGATCAATCAATCTTGAATGCTTATGAATGTGTTTGTATTTGTGGAGGTTATATGAAAGGTATTGGAGATTATGCAAGCAAACCACCAGAGTGATGCATTTATTATAATGCACTCAAATTACATTAGTTACTTCTAAATGTGTGATGATTCATGAATGTTACAAGTCTGTGAATTTTTTTGTTTCCCTTATTATTATTTTTTACCCACTATAAGCCACGGCTTCATCTTATAAAACTTATATAGCATCCATCTCAAGCTTGGAAGGTTTATAGCTCTGACCTCAAGTTAAATAGCCTTCTGTTCCTCATTGGTACATAGCAATTTAGTTTGCAAGTATTAGCAAATTATTATGCCATGCAAAGTGTGACTACTTTTTCCAGATCCAGCTGCTCCAGAAGGAATGGGAGGTGAGACCTCCCCCCCCGCCCCCCTTGTTCAGTTCACAATCCTAAGTAACAATATCTTCATATTCCACCCATCATGTCTATTTGATATAAAATATCTCTTTCTGTTTTTGAAAGAGATGTATGATTAGACTTTGGCAATTTTCTGTCCTCAACTTCAAGAATTAAAGAAATAGTATTTGCAAAGTCCATTTTCATAATAGAGAAAAAGTGGCATGGATATGAAAGGCTTCATTATAATTAGGTAAAAATAGTTTTTTTTATTAAATATGGAGTCCAGAGGTTAGAAAAATAGACTGTTCTTTCTTTTGTGCTCTTACTTTGAATTCTTTTTAGGTTTAGGTTCTTTTTAAACTGGGTTCTCATCTGTGAAATGGAAAAAAAATGGCAGGATATTACAGAGAATACTGGGGTTACAGGTCTGAACTGAAAATGCTTTTCAAGTTTAAAATTATATAAATAGGGATTTGCCTTTTCATGCCATTGTAAAGCAAGAGGTCACTGTAATAAAATATGGGAAGTTTTAAATTTAATTCTTCAGTTAGAACAATTAATAAGTGGAACAACTTGCCACCAGAAGTTGTAAATGCTCCACTGAAAGTTTTTTAGGAAGAGATTGGACAACCATTTGTCTGAAGTGGTGTAGGATTTCCTGCCTAAGCAGGGGATTGGACTAGAAGACCTTAAAGGTCCCTTCTATTCTATTCTATTCTATTCTATTCTATTCTATTCTATTCTATTCTATTCTATTCTATTCTATTCTCTATAATGACTGTATTTCCATTAGAAAAATAGGAAAGATTCTGTTCTGACCAAGGCTTCTTGAGACATTAACAAACGCACGTTAGCCTCAAAAACCTTTCATTTTATTTCAATGGCTGTGAATTATAGTCATTCACAGCCTGTAATGAGTCTCAAACAGTTTGTAAATAGTTCCACAGAAGTGTACCAAAGTCCTTCGGGATAAGTCTTATAAGAATGCACCTTTATCTTTCTTGAAATGCTGCCAATGACTAAATTGCCAATTAGTTGTACAAGACCAAATGGAGCACAAATTCAACATGGAGTTTCAGGTTTCAAACCAACCACTACGAAAAAAATTGCTTCCTGCAAAGGTTCATGTCTCTTTATGTCTTATGGGAAGGCCAATCATCTCCAAGTCTTACTCTTGAGTTGCCCCTTTTATCTTCATTTTTCTTGCCTTCTGGCAGCTCTGCACATGTGCACACTGGGAACAGGTTCCCCCTGTTCTTCCACCTCGTTGCTGTCAGATTCTGGAGGCTCCAGAGTCAGCACATAACTCCCAGATGGCCCTGGCCCCATCTCTGTATTGGACACAGAACCCTCATTTGAGTCCCCCCAGACTCCCAGATTGGCCCATGTTCCTCCCCCACTGTCTGACTCTGCTGCCATCTATGCAGGTTGCTGGCAGACCACAACAGATTCTGAGCATAATGCTATTTATATTAAATATCCCTTGATAACCATGCCATTGTTACTAACATGTTAAGGAAAATATCATTTTCCCCTTCGGCAATTCTTCAACTGGTAAAGGAATCCAACTTATTACTGACCATAGTTATTAAATATGATAATTTTATGAAAGGCAACTCATCCTGCACATATGTTCTAGCATGAAAGCCCAGTCTAAAATGGAATTGTTGGGACAACCAGATCCAATTTATTCAATTGATAGCAGTGTTCCAATATTTGAGGGGCTGCCACAAAAAGAGAAGGTCAGCCTATTTTCCAAAACACTAGGAGTCAAGACAAGAAGCAATGGATGGAAACCAATCAAGGAGAAAAGCAACCTAGAACTAAGGAGAAATATCCTAATTGATATCCTAACGAAGCATCAATCAATGGAACAGCCTACCTTCAGAAGTTGTGAGTGCTCCATCATTGGAGGCTTTCAAAAAGAGACTGGACAACCATTTATCTGAAATGGTATACGGCTTGAGCAAGGGTGTTGGACAAGGCACCTTCCAACTCTGTTATTCTGTCAATTTCCTCAAGGAATAAACAGTTCAGTGGTCTTTTGAAAAAGCACCTTTGAGACAACTATGACCTGGATGACTGAGAATCTCCACAGACATCGAACGCAGAACAAATTAACATGCCTAATGTCCTATCTGCATTTTTAAAAATGAGGAAGTTTATTGCATTTAAAAGTTAAGGCTGACTGGTTTAGCCTTGCAGAGCAAGAATTAACACCTCAGCTGTTCTTTAGAATTGCAACACATTTTCCACAGCAAATAGGTAGGTAGCCTTCATGGTTTCAGAGAAAACCTTAGAAATGTGTTTAGTTGAAGCATATATGAGTCACAGAAAGGCAGTGTAAAAGCCAGAGCGCAGCAAATGAATTTGTCCCTTTTTTCATCCTAGAAGAAAACAAAATAGGTTGGAACAGACATTTTAAAGGAAAGGGTAGGCACAGAATATTGTAATGAGATCCATACATTAATAAAATTGGATTAACCTTTTCCAGCCAAACCTATTATGGAAAAAATGGCCCTGGTTCTATGCCACTGATATCAATTAGTCATGTGCTGTTAAGGACAAGGGAATGAAGCAGTGACTCATAAAACTTTCAAACAACCCATATTCTGTTACTCATGAATTAATGGAGATGTGAAAAACAGAAGGCCAATTTAGTGGCTGCAATTGAAACAGAAAAAGGAGGCAGGGGAGAATTAACAAATGGACACACCATCCTTGCAAATGTCTGGTCTGTAACAGAAAACAAATATATGGCTACCACAAAGAAGAAGAGGCCAAAGCATCTGAAAACAGAACAAAAAACAATAAATGGCAACTAATCAAGGAGATTATCAACCTAGAACTAAGGAGGAATTTCTTGACATTAATTAATCAGTGGAATGACTTTTCCCCAGAGGTTGTGTGTGCTCTGTTTTTAAAGTGTTTAAGAAAAGATTGTCAACCATTTGTCTGAAATGGTATATAGGATTTCCTGCTTGAGCAGGGACCTCCAATATCTCTTCCAACCCTGTTATTTATGTTATTAACTTCCTCCTAAGATTCTTGCAACAAAAAGACCAAGGAAAGTTCAAGAATATCTTGCTTTTCATTGAATAGTCCTGTCTCCAATGGTCTGCAGGTTCTTCAGCTTCCCATATTTCTGTTCAGTCTCAAGGGAATTGAACACAATTATGGAGCCTTTTAAGGGGCTCCTCAGATTGGAATCTGTTGAGAACCAGGGTTGGTTCAGAAATGAGGAAAGCAGTGTAGCAGAATGTCAGAATCCATCTTGCCACCCCCAGGTCAGCAGTAAGCTCAGAAACACCAGTCCTAACCATTCAAAATGAATGCTTAAGCTTCCTGGTAATTAAAAAGAAAACAAATCTATTTCTCTGGAGGACCATAGATTTTAGCATACCCTGTCCTCTTTAACCCAGTCCCAAGTGCATTGGATGTCAGGGTTCCAAGTAATAAATCCATTGCAAGAGAAAACTCCGAGCTTCAGGGTTGATATTGGAATTAATCTATCCATCCATCCATCCATATCTGTCTGTCTGTGTGTCTATATCTATTTATCTATCTATCTATCCATCCATCCATCATCTATCTATCCATCCATCCATCCATCCATCCATATCTGTCTGTGTGTCTGTCTATATCTATCTGTCTGTCTGTCTGTCTATCTATCTATCTATCTATCCATCTATAATCTACCCATCCATCCATCCATCCATCCATCCATCCATATCTGTCTGTGTCTATCTATATCTATCTATCGGTCTATCAATCTATCTATCTATCTATCTATCTATCCATCCATCCATCCATCATCTATCCATCCACCCATCCATCCATATCTATCTGTGTGTCTGTCTCTATCTATCTATCTATCTATCTATCTATCTATCTATCTATCTATCTATCTATCTATCTATCCATCCATCCATATCTGTCTGTGTGTCTGTGTGTGTGTGTGTGTGTCTGTCTGTCTGTCTGTCTGTCTATATCCATCCATCCATCCATCCATCCATCCATCCATCCATCCATCCAACTAGCATCTCACCCCTATTATTTTTATAAGTAACTCGTGGCAATGAACACACACGGTACTCCTTCCTCCTCCTATTTATTTATTTACTTTCACAACAAAGTCAGGACTAGAATTTACAGTCTTCAGGGTGATTGGCTCAAAAATTACCCAGCTGGGTTTCATGCATAACGCAAGGCTAGAAGTCACAGTCTCCTTCCTTCTAGCCTGATGTCCTAACCAATAGACCAAATTGCCTTCTTATTCTATTTTTTATTTTTATTTAAATTTTATGCCATCCATCTTACCTATAAGATGGCTTGCTGGTACTGTATTTCTTGAACTCTAGGTTTGATTTCTATAGATTTCCCAGGGAAACAGACAAAAAGAGCTGACAAATACAACGAGTCGTAATTACAGAAACTACTGTGCAAAACTATTTGTATCCTCTTTTGAATGAGATTGTCTAGAGACTGCTTAATCAGCTGCTGAACAGGATATTCAATTAATGAAATGTTCCAATTTAAATCAAGTTACTTATTAATCTTTTAGAAAGCTAGTCGTATAGATAATAACTTTTGGAATGTGCCATTTGCTTGCAGTACAATCAACTGAATCTACTGTACTCTTAATAAATCTCATTATTAAACTGATTAATATTGATATAGTCAGTATGAAGCTTATGGTTAGTTACACTAACTGCACCAGCAATAGGCACCTGAAAGCATTACTATAGTTGCTATGCAATCCTAACTCTAGGCTGCTAAAATATTGTTTTAATTAAGTTATTTAAGAAAAAACAAATTACATTTATTAATTTGTTGTGGGTAATAAACTTCTAGTTTTAGACTGCATTGTGGAACAATATTCCAGGCCAGATTATCAGTATCCACAGGAAAGGAAAGAGGGGATTAAAATATCATTCACACAATAAATTTAACCAGGTCAGTTGTAAACATAATGGCTGCATTTCTCAACTATCCTAAGTTGGTTTTTTTTAACCCTGTGTGTTTATATGTATGTGGTTGGTCAGGTTGTGTAACTCATACTGTTAAAATTGGCAAATTTTAAGTGTGTTCTGGGTGTAGTGTATAGCAAGACAAAATCAAGTAATTGTGTCTCATGTACCTCCTCTTTGGGCTTGTCATGAAGGGGAATTCACTGGAGAAAGCAATTATGTTGGGAAGAGTTAGTAGTAAAAGGAAACCAGGCCAACAAAGAACATAGTGATTGGTCATCATCAAAGTTGATATCTGCCAGAGCATAGAACAACACAGAGAAGTTTTGTAAGATTGGAAGATGTGGAGAAACCTGGCCCATAAACTCCAAGAGTCGTACACGACTGAATGGATAACATCAGTAGCAGCACTAAGAATGGATAAAGGATGTGGTGGTATGTCATAGAATAGCCCTGCTTCTGCTGATGAAATGTGTAGCATTGTCCCTGGTCTTCCACCATGCTTATGTACCTAATAACACTCTATCTTCCCTCCTTCAAATTCAGTTCAATAGCCAGGATCTTGAACTGGATTAAAGAAAAGAAGCACTTTCTTCAAAATAGCAAACACCAAATAAGCTTTTCATTGCATTCTTCCAGAATGCTTTTTAATTTCTCAGTCCTCCCACATGCAGGTTTTGTGTGTGCAGTGATTGTTAATTAACTTCTTAGTTTCAGATAATATGTTTAATATACATGTTCTGCTGTGTTTCTGGATAATAGTCTAAGTGTCAGATCACTATAAGAAAGGATATCTTTTTCTATGTTCAAGAAGAGAAAATAGAAGAGATCCCAAGAACTGAAACAATAGTACTCTGGTATTGATAACTAGTAAAACCCTAGCATCTAGGCTGATAACAAATGACTGATACATGAGAACTCCAAAATCAATGCAATGGTCATCATAAACTGATATTGATTCCTCAAAAAGAAGTCTTGCCATGCTAATCTCATTTCGTGTTTTTTTTTAATCCGATGATGTTACTAATAGATTGTGGAATGCTGTAGATGTAATATATCTTAGTTTTGGCGAAGTGTTTGTCAAAATACTAATCATATGGATATTGGCCCTAGAATAATTTAAAGGGGGAAAAAAGCAAAAAGTGAATTATAAATTATCCATGATTTATCTTACATTTGCTGACCCCAAAACATCATGTTGTACTTTTCTTTTGGAGAAAGTGGTAAGAACATCTTGAAATCTACTTAATCTACTTTAAAACAAACAGGAGACAAATATTGGTAAAGAAACATGTTATTTCATCCTTTAGTTTAAAATCATCATGTTTATACTAACCATATAACTAAGGTTAAGTGAAAAAAATATTAGTATGGTTGGTCAGCCAGCCAGATGTTTAGAATGAATTGGCTTTTATATCCACCTATTTGACTTAGAATAGGCAGATGTTGTTTGATGAGGTTAAATATATTTACGTTAAGCTACTCTGAGTAAAGCTGCCATTTGCAATTGACTGATAGTGATTTTGTCAATGCCAAAGATGTTCAAGTGATGTGCCAGATGTTTGGGGATTTCATCTAAGGTGTTTATTATTATTGGCACCATCTTTTGTTTTCTTTTGCCACATGAAGCATAACCATTATGCTTCTCAGATTCAGTCTCTGTGATGACCCGTAGTCTCTCAAAATAACCCCAAACCCCAAACATATATTAAAGTCTGGTAAAGCCTTCAACTTAACTTCACTGTTTTATTAGGCACAGTTTAAAGTCACAAAAGTAAATAATGAGGCAAACAGAAAACCAAAACAAACCGCATTGATGAGAGTTCTGAAGCAAGCCGAGATAACTAATTATAAACTCCAGGAAAATAACCAAGAAAAGTCCATGGGAAGAACACCAACAAAGATAAGCCTCTTTCAAGGTGAACATTAATTGACTCCAGCAATTCTAACTGAGCAGTTGCAAACTTATATACATAGCTCCCACCTGCAAGCCACGAGGAGGATCATGGTAATCTCCTCTTGAGTAGACCTCTCCTCCCTGTGTGACCTAGGATGGATAAGGGATGGGCCTGGATCCTCCTCTGAGTGCTCAGCCGGCCTCTGCCCTTCCCCAGCCTCCTCCACCACCTCTGGAGCCACACTCCCTCCCACTCCCTGTTGCCTGTTCCTCCTCTTCCTCAGAATCAGACTCCACCAGGGGCATGACAGTCTCTGACATTTCTAGGTAAGAATAGAAATGAGACATAAATATCTGCAAACAAGTTATTTTGAAATACGGTCCCTTTAAAAAAATATATGGTCCCTTTAAATATTTGTAAAGAAGTTTGACAAAAAATAGCATTTGAAAATTTCACATGTAGTGTAATTGAGGAAAAACACATCCTTTAGATTTGGAACATCTGCAAGAAAACAACCAAACTCAGAGACCAGTTCAATAATCCCACTAGTTCAATATGAGCTATGAATACAGGTAGTCCTTGACTTACAACAGTTCATTCAGTGACCAAAATTACAACAGCATTGAAAAAATGGACTTAGGATCATGTTTTGACCCTTACAACTATTACAGCATCCCCATGGCCATGCAATCAAAATTCAGATGCTTGGCAACTGACTCATATTTATGATGATTGCAATGACCTGGGATCATGCAAACACCTTTTGCAACTTTCTGACAAGTAAAGTCAATGAGGAAGCTAGATTCACTTAACAACCATGATACTAATTTAACAAATGCAGTGATTAACAACTGTGGCAAGAAATATTGTAAAATGGGGCAAAATGCACTTAACAAATGTTACACTCAGCAACAGATATTTTGTGCTCAGTAGGGGTCATACGTTGAGGACTACCTATATTCTCTTACATAAATATATTAACAATAATAAAGAGTGTAGTCTCCATTCACTAATGAAATCAAGACTGGAATTATACATTCCTAATGAAAAGGATCCAGCAAAAAACATTGAGAGATGTTGCAAGTTGGAATATAGTTGCATTTCCCAAATCTTGATATGTTTGAGCATTCTTCTTCTTCTTCTTCTTCTTCTTCTTCTTCTTCTTCTTCTTCTTCTTCTTCTTCTTCTTCTTCTTCTTCTTCTTCTTCTTCTTCTTCTTCTTCTTCTTCTTCTTCTTCTTCTTCTTCTTCTTCTTCTTCTTCTTCTTCTTCTTCGTTTTCATCTTCGTCTTCGTCTTCTTCTGCCATATCCATCATTGGATGATCATTTGGTGATCATGTTGGCAATCCTATTTTTATCAACAGCCACACGAAAAACTGCTGCTGAGTTTTGTTCCAACTGGTCACTTAGATTTTGAAGCCATGATGTTCTACTTCTGCCTGGACCTCATTTGCCTTCAATTTTTCCCTGGAAGATTAAGTGAAGTATGTTTTTCTGGGTGTTGCATTGCATGTCCAAAATATTCTAACTTTTGCTTTTTTATGATTTTGATGATTTCTCTTGACTTTCCTAGGCAGATCATCATTAGATCCCCAATTTTTGGTTTCCACAGCCAAAAGCTAAGAAGATGCTAAGCTGGAAAATCTTCAGTAAAAATACCTGGCTAAATAAGCAAGCACTTTTAGTTGGAATAAAAGCAGCTTCCTATTTTGAAAATATTTTAGTATGAAATGAAGATCTGTTCTTCAAGAAATAATAGTTGAAACTGCATTGGATGCCCTTGCTAACTGAATGCCAAACTAATACATCCAGGAAATTATTATTTATGCCATATACTTTTCAGTATAATTTATGCTTTGTTCTCATATCTACCTATGAGAATTAATTGAAGGTTAGTGCAAAGCCTCAGTTCCCTGCTATACTTCTCCTCCTGGTAAATCAAAACTAATTAAGAAAGGACCCACTTTATTTAAAAGACCCTCTACGTATTATTATGCATAACAGTGAATTGCTGTCTGTTTTAAAACTTCCTGCAGATATACGACAGGAAAGTTGAAGCACAGAAAATATTCAGGAGAGGAAAATGTTACCATTCTGAGAAACTTTTACAAATACAGGTAGTCGTTGACTTACAACAATTCATTTAGTGACTGTTCAAAGTGACCAAGTGACTTATGACCGTTTTCCACGCTTATGACCATTACTTCATTCCCATGGTCACATTATCAAAATTCAGATGCTGGGCAACTGGTTTGTATTTACAACTGTTGTAACATCCTGGAGTCATATGATCACCTATTATGACCTTCTGTCAAGGAAAGTCAATGGAAAAGCCAGATTCATTGAAGAATCATGTTACTAACTTAACAACTGCAATGATTCATTAACAACTGTAACAAGAAAGTCTGCAAAAGAGGGCAACATTCACTGAACAACTGTCTCACTTAGTAACATAAATTTTGGGTTCAGTGTGGTTGTAAGACAAGTACAAGGTCTCATCTAGTTGTCATAGATGAGACCTTGGGTTAGTCAGCAAGAAAAAAGCAGGAAATAATGGTGAAGCAGAAAAGACCTTTTGTGAACAGACTCACAGAAATGAAATTAAGATGAAAAAAGTACTTAAGAAAATCCCCAAATAGATGCAAAGAGATGAAGTACTAATAAAGGAGAATATTTTTAGCTGAAGGGATCTTTGATGGTCTCTGAGCTGGATTGTTTTCTTGCAGATGTTTCATTACCCAAACTAGGTAACATCATCAGTGCTAGTTCTCTAACTAGTTGTCTAGCACTGATGATGTTACCTAGTTGCCATGTCTACAAGGGTTTTTTTTGCCACTAAGTATCTCCAATATATCATAGTCAGGTAACTTTCTTTAGTGCAGTCTCCTGGCAATAAAGCTCCAGCAAGAATCATTAATAGCCCAAGATCATAAATTGACAGAGACATTTAAAATCAAAAGCAAAGTCACCATGTCTGTCCAGTTCAAATTCAGTTAATGAACCCTTCATATCAGCAGCTGAGCTTCTGAGCACAAGGCAGAAACTATTTATCAGGTCTAGGGCTTTCATAGAAGGCGATATATTTTGGTATTAAGACCTAAATCACACATATTTGAGCTACTGCAAAAATCGGTCCAGTATCCAACTGACCTCAGAACTTCAAATCCAGGAAGCAATTATTTTTAACTCAACCTACTCAGAAGCAACAAACTACTACTGTCTACCATATTATGACAAGAATCTCATCACACAACTCAGAGCTTAGTGTTAATTAGTTTGTCTTCCTTGGATTTTCCATAAAATGGTGGCATTCTCACGATCTATAATTGAATCTGTTCAAGATCCAAGTCTTACCTATGGTGTGAATTGGATTTTACAAAATTCATACTTCCTGTAAATTCTGTGTGAAGGGGAAGCCATTCTTAGGAGGAGTAATTGGAGAAAATACAGTCATGAAAGCTTTGTTAAATAATGACTGAAGGGAGAAGATTGTCTAGAAAATCATAATTCCTGATTAAACATTCCATCAGGACTGTTAAAGGCACATATCTACTTCCCTTCCATTTAAATACTGAAAAAGTGTATTTTTCCACAGATTACTATTCTCCAGATGTGCTGGACTTCCAGACCTATAATTCTCTGTCAGTGTGACATTAAGAAATTAGGGGAAATATAATCCAACCCCCCACCTCTGTGTGTGTGCATGTGTGTGTGTGTGTGTGTGTATGTATGTATGTATGTATGTATGTATGTATGTATATATATATATATGTTGTGATTGGAAGGATCGGTCTTGTTAGGAGTTTTGAATCTGATGACTGTTAGATCGTGGATTGACGTCAGAACCAGGAAACGTTAATCTGAAGGGCAAGCCAGTTAATTAGCACGTTGCCTTAATGGGTATAAAAGGACACAGCTGTGCTGGTGCCTTTTGCCAGAAACAAAATGACTATTTTGAATGAGGACGTTACTGCAAAGAGATCTCTGTTTGTTTGAATTTTGAAGGGGAGTCCTAACAGTTTTTGCCAGCCGGTTATCTTGTTATTTTCCTTCAGTTTGATTTGATTGTGAAACGGCTGCTTTGTGTTTGTTCGTTTGAATTTCCAAGGGGAGACATAACATATATATATGTTTGTTTGTTTGTTTTCTTAAGTTTTCATGGGTACTTACATGTATGGTATTCAGCTTTGTTCGGGAATTTTCCCACGTCATTATAGTTGTGCTTTTAAAGTTGTAGCAATGTTTTGGCAGAATCTCAGACAGATTCTCATACAGAAGCCTGATGATGGCAGACGAGATTCTGCCAAAACATTGCTACAACTTTAAAAGCACAACTACAATGACGTGGGAAAATACCCTAACAAAGCTGAATAACATACATGTAAGTACCCGCAAAACTTAAGAAAACACACACACACACACACACACACACACACACACACACATATATATATATATATATATATATATATATATATATATGTTTTCTGAGGTTCTCATGGTATTTGTATGTGGATCTTTGGTTGTTCGGTTTTCTCCCGCGTAAGATTCAAGTATCTAGGCAACGTTTCGATGAAGTCTCATTCATCATCTTCAGGCTTCTGTCTTCGGCTCTTGCTTCTCAGAGTGATGTGAGATTGCAGCTGCTTCTTCCTTTTAACTGCTAGTGGGGTGGGACTTGAATGGGTGGGGGCTTGGCTGTGTTCTGATTGGGTGGGGGTGTGTTCTCATTGGTAGGGGTTTGGCTGTGTTCTGATTGGTTGGGGGTTGGCGTGTTCTGATTGGTTGGAGGTGTGTTCTGTTCAGGTGGGAGCTTGGTTGTGCTCAGGTTAGTCTTAGTTGCTGGGGATTTGAGTTGGTTAGCTGTGATCTTGCTGTTTGGCTTCGAGTTCGTGGTCGTGCTGCATCTTCATAGTGGGTGTCGGTTTGCTTCATGTATGGCTCGGAGGGGTTTGAAGTGGGTAGTGATGCAGCTGCAGTGCAGCTTCTGGTCCATGGTTGTGTCTCATCTTCTGAATGGGTGTGAGTCTGTTTTCTACATGGAAGTGTGGTGGTGGCATCTTGTGTGGCTCTCATGGGTGTGGGTCTGGTGTCATTCTTCATGTTAGGTACTGCCTGTTCATGAGGGCGGGTTTCCAAATGGCTGGAAGGCGGAGGTGTCATCTCGTTTGTTCATGCTGTGTGGGCGTTTTTCTATCTCTATGGCTTCTCTGATTATTCTGCTGTTGAAGTGTTCGGTTTTTGGCGATAGTTCTGGTATTTTTAAAGTCAATTTCATGTCCTGTGGCTTTGAGGTGTTGGACCAGGGAAGAGGTCGTTTCTTCTTTTTTGATGGAGTTCTTATGTTCTTCAATGTGTGCACTTATTCTTCTGTTAGTTTGTCCAATGTATGTGGTAGGGCAGGCAGTGCAGGGGATTTCGTATACTCCTTGGTTTTCTAATTCGATTTTGTCTTTGGGGTTTCTTAGGATGGTGGATATTTTTGTTTGTGCAGAATGCTGTTTTAATGTTGTGTTTTTGGAGGATCTTGCTGATTTTGTCTGTAGTGCCTTTGATATATGGGAGGAGGGCTTTGCCATTTTCTTGTTCTCTGTCTTGGATTTTGGTTGGCGTTTCTTTTTGGATTAGGTGGGTAATCTTCTTTCTTTGGAATCCATTGGCTGTAAGTACATTGGTGAGAGTGTGTAGTTCGGTTTTTTGGTGTTGTTCATCGGCTAAGCATTTTGTTCTGGAGATGAGTGTCTCGGCCACGGAATTGATCTGTGCTGGGTGGTGGTGTGAGAGTGCGTGTAGATAGCGGTTTGTATGTGTTTTCTTCTGGTAGATGGCGTGTCCTAGGGAGTCATTGGATTTTTTGTATACCAAGACATCTAGGAAGGGAAGTTGATTGTTGGCTTCTGTTTCCATGGTGAATTGTATTTTGGGGTGTAGGCTGTTGAGGTGTGTGAGGAAGTTGTTCAGTTTTTCTTTCCCGTGTGGCCAGATTATGAAGGTGTCATCTACGTATCTGAGCCAGAGGTTGGGTTTGTGGTCGTATTTTTCTAGAGCTTGTGTTTCAAAGTGTTCCATGTAGAGGTTTGCGATGACAGGTGAGAGGGGTGATCCCATGGGTGCTCCTTCTATTTGTTTGTATTTTTGTCCATTGTAGGTGAAGTATGTATTGGATAGGCAGTGGTTGGTCAGATCTAGGATGTGCTTGGGGGTTGTATTTGTTTTGGATGGCTGTCAAGGCTTCTTTTATTGGCACTTGGGTGAAGAGGGATATGACATCGAAGCTTACTAGTAGGTCGCTGGGTTGTAAGTTTTGTTTTTTATGATCTCGATGAACTGGAATGAGTTTCTTACATGTGAGTTGATGGATTCTGCATAGGGTTGTAGTTATTTGGTGAGAAATTTGGCCAGGTTTTGTAGAGGTGAGCCTATGGAGCTGACTATTGGTCTGAGTGGGGTTCCTTCTTTGTGTATCTTGGGAGACCATAAAGCTTAGGGCATATATATATATATATATATATATATATATATATATATATATATATATATATATTTTTTTTCTGAGGTTCTCATGGGTATTTGTATGTGGATCTTTGGTTGTTGGGTTTTCTCCCGCGTAAGATTCGAAGTATCTAGGCAACATTTCGATGAAGTCTCATTCATCATCTTCAGGCTTCTGTCTCAGCTCTGTGCAGCTCAGAGTGATGAGAGATTGCAGCTGCTTCTTCCTTTTAACTGCTAGTGGGGTGTGACTTGATTGGGTGGGGCTTGGCTGTGTTCTGATTGGGTGGGGTGTGTTCTCATTGGTGTGTTCTCACTTGGCTACCAATGAGAACACACCCACCCAATCAGAACACAGCCAAGCCCCCACCCAATCAAGTCCCACCCCCACTAGCAGTTAAAAGGAAGAAGCAGCTGCAATCTCACATCACTCTGAGAAGCACAGAGCTGAAGACAGAAGCCTGAAGATGATGAATGAGACTTCATCGAAACGTTGCCTAGATACTTCGAATCTTACGCGGGAGAAAACCCGAACAACCAAAGATCCACACACACATATATATATAGGTCTAGGTGTGTTCAGGTCTTTTCCCATGTAAGATTAAGAATATCTTGGTGACGTTTCGGCGAGGTCCCACTCGCCATACTCAGGCTGGTGCTTTCGGCTTCGTGCCAGTGCAAGATTTGTGATCAGAGCTGCCGTCTCTCTATAAATACTGATGGTGGGGGCTGGTATGCTGGGCTGGTTGGCCAAGCTGCTGCCTCTTGATTGGTTGATGGAGTTGATGTTGGTATAACGGGCTGTGTGATGGCCTTGTGAGTTTTGTTGTGGAGATATCCTGGATCTTGTGCTGTAATCTCCTGGGTCGTTTGTTTTGTAGTGATCTTTTTTCCATTAGCCTCTGGTGTTTAAACAGCTTGGGTAATGGGTTGTGTGATGGGCTTGAGAGTTCTTTTGTAGTGGTATCCTGGGTCCTGCATTGTAATCTCCTGGGTCGTTTGTGTTTTGATCTCTTTTCCATTTTCCTCCTGTGTAGTTACGGCTTGGGTAATGGGGTGTGTGATGACCTTGTGAGACTTATTGCTGTGGTATCCTTGGTCTTGTGTTGTGATATCCTGGGTCATTTGCTGTGTTGCAACTTCTTGAGTTCTTGTGGTGTAATTTCCTGAGTATTTTGATATGATATCCTGAGCGGATGGCTGTGATGTAGCATTCTGGGCTTTAGTCTGGCTTCGAGTTTGGGGTCTGGGTCTGTGTTCTTGGCGTGTGTCAGCTTGTTTGGTTTTGGGGTTGGGGGGTGCGACAGCTGGCGAAGCAGCCGTGGTCTGTTTTCTGGATGGTGGTTGTCCTTCGTTTATAGGATGGGCTTGGGCCTGGGTCTTTTGATGAGGGGGATTGGCGGTGGTGTCCCGTGTTGTTTTGGGCCTGGTGTTGGTTTTCGTGGCTGGGACTCATTTGTTGGTGAGGGCTAGCTTCCAGATGTCTGGTAGGCAGGAGGTATCATCCTGTCTATTCATGTTATGGGGGTGTTTCTCTAACTTGATGGCTTCCCTGATTATTCTCTTGCTGGAGTGTTCAGTGTTGGATATTAATTTGGTTCCTTTGAAATTAATTTCATGTCCTGTGGCTTTAAGGTGCTGGAAGAGGGAGGAAGTATTTTCTTCTCTTCTGACTGCGTTTTTGTGTTGTGCGATGCGTGCATTTATTCTCCTGTTCGTTTGTCCAATGTATGTGGCTGGGCACATACATTGGACAAACCAATATAGATGAATAGAATAGAATAGAATAGAATAGAATAGAATAGAATAGAATAGAATAGAATAGAATAGAATAGAATAAACAGAGTTGGTACCTTGGAGATCTTCTAGTCCAACCCCCTGCCTAGGCAAGAAACCCTACACCACTTCAGACAAATGGTTATCCAACATCTTTTTAAAAACTTCCATTGTTGGTGCATTTACATCTTCTCTCTCTCTGTGTGTGTGTGTATGTAAAAGTTCTGGAGATCGTGATGTCTGTCTCTTCTTTTATAATGAAAGCTTAGTGGATAATACGGTTGAAGTTCCAGAGATCGTGATGTCAGTCTCTTTTTTTATAGCTACATTTGGAACTCATAGTTTCATAGATTCTACAGACAAACTCAGCCTTTATCCACCTGCACATCACTAATTGTTCTGCATATTCTATCACTACACAAAGAAAGTAGGATAGGGAGAAAATAATCTAAATAATGAATTCAGAAAACAACCTGGTGCTGCCATTAATTGAAAACATGCCCTGTTTTATGGTCATCAATAAGTATGGCTATTCGTCTTGAGGTTTGTAGGTGAAGTGTTTAAAAGGCCTTTCAGAACATTAGGGACATCACTGAATGTTAATTTTGTCCTGTATATTTCTAAGGTGATAATTTATGAGGTTTTCTCTGCCAGTGAACATGCCCTGAAGGGCAGGTTAATCCCCAGAGAGTTGATTCATACTTCAAAGGTGAATAAACTAGGTCTCCTTTCGGTGTTACTTTGTGGGGAATCCTTCCAAATAAGTCCTTGAAAATGAATCGTTTCTCTAGGCCACAGAAAGGGTAAAAGGACGTAGGAGGGGGAGCCCTCAAATTTAAAGCAGACTTTTTAAAACCTTCTTCCTGGAAAAGAGGGTATTGGTATAATAGATCAAGTGTGGGGTGAATGTTAGGAGCCAAGGCCATCCTTACCATTCAGTATAATGATCATCTACTTCATATGACAAAATGGAAGGGGTGGCAAATTGGGACAAGCTTATCCTTGCTACTCTTGTGATCTGTGGCCTGAACCAGCTACTTCATTTCATCATGACAATGATTTGCAAGGTGGCTGTTGTATCTGTTGGCTAATAGTGTTGCTGAATGGAAACTCTGGAAGTTTCAGACCGACTACCAGTAGGTTAGAACAGTGGTCACCAACCAGTGGGCCAGGGACCACTGGTGATCCGTGAGAAAATTCTGGTGGTCCACAGAGCAATGTCACCCCCAAAGCACGCCCCCCAGAGCAATTAATCCAGGCTGCATGGGAACACTTGGCTGCGTCGCCCACTTGGGCCGTGAGAACACAAGGCTTGCATTGCGACAACACGAGGTGGTGAGGGGAGGGAGAAAAGGGCAGAGGGGGGGAACTTGCCCCACTTGTCCCATGTGCCTCGACTGGCCACCAGGCTGCTTCTTTCTTCTCCTTTTGGCTGCACTCAAGGAAAGCCACAAAAGCCTTTCTTTCTTTCCTGCAAACTCCACCAGAAATGAGTCTTTGGGACCCTGCAAGGCATCCTGCTCCAAGAGGCTGTGCCATTTGCAACAAGTCTCACAAAGACTCATTTCTGGCAGAGTTTGGGGGAGAGAAAGAAAGATTTCTGCTGCTTCTGCTGCTTTCCTTTCATGAAGCCAAAAGCCTCTCTCTCTCTCCCTCTCTCTCCCCATGAGAATGGAGCTGGAGATGGTATCCTGTGATCTCAAATAAAGAGTGATCTATTGGTAGGAAAATGGGAATTTTCCTGCAGGCTTTTTTGGGGATTTTTCCAAGGTCTCTGGTCTGTGGGATTTAAAATTATGAGTTTGGTGGTCCCTGAGGTCCAAAAGGTTGGCCACCCCTGGGTTAGAAGGTCAGATTGAGAAAAAAAAAATTACACAGACTTAATTCACAAGGCTTCCTTCTTCCTCCTTTCTAGTATGTTTTACCCAAATATATGCTTATGAGAGCAAAACTACATCCTAGAAAAATTAAACAAACACAAAACAACTGTACCAACATAGATTTTTGTCCCATGGTTATGAGGAACAGTCTAAGTCTTGTTAAGCAGCTCTAACTATAGTCCAAAAAATTCCTTTATATAGTCAGCTCATTTGGTTAATATTCAGATTTTCAATCCTTTTACCTCACTAATTTTAGTGAAATGTTTCAAGTAATAAAGAACAAAGTATTGGGGAAGAAACAAGAAGCCATAGCAAGAATAGGTCCCATTCTAACCATTCTCAGTATAAGACAGAGTGCTGAAATACCTAATTGCATCTTCAATTAAAAATACAAATAAATAAAACATTAAAAGCTGCATTTATGGTAGAATATACTTCTCCGTATTACAGAGATCATTGCACACAATGTCCCCAATAGAGATTTTTCCTTTTAAAAATCCAGTTGTCATTAATATGTGATTTGCAGAAGGCAGCTATCTTTAAACATGTACATTGTTTGATAAATGTGAACACATCCCTCAACAAACATCTATCATTTATTTAAATTTTGGTGCTGCAAATAATAGCAGACCTGATGCATTGCTAGTTGTACAGTAATGTGCCGTGCTTGGTAGACTGTGCCATTTTGTTCATATATAAGTCACTGCTGATTTCTTTTTATATTCTAATTTCTTAAATATATACACAGATGTGTAATTAAGGTTTATGGATTATTATTGATAGGAGACTTGCATATGATGAACAGGAAAATACATACAAAGAAACAGGATGATGAAAATTAATAACTCAGTCATGGCACTTTTACTGGTCTCATTGCAAAGGACTGGCAGATTTTAACAGATGCCTGCTATCAGCTATGATTTTATTTTCCCAGAATTTTATAATTGTGGAGTATTTTTTGGCAGGATTGAAAAGGGATGCATTATTTTATTTTCGTAGTTATTAGCTTATCACCGTATGCCTACCAATACATGTAGCTGCAAAGCAGAGACGTAGTTTAGATAATGTGCTACTCATTGAGTGTAATGTAGCACCTTGAAATATACCTTCAAGCAGCCAAGACAGCTTACATACTAAGAGATGTTAGATTGACATACATCACAAGAATTATGCATATACTGTATTGCTCACACCATCATACTGTAGACCCATTGAAACTTCTAGGTGATCTTCAGGGACAACCCCAAACTTTACTTTCAAAGATGTTTCCTTGAACATGTTTCCAAGAAATTGCATCCACTTGTCTATGTAGTTATCAGGAGTCAAAACTGGCTTAAAATCTGTTTACATCTCAGTCCTTTCAGCAGTTCCAAGAAGTTCCACATCCCTTTGCACTAAGCAGGTGAGGGCACAGATAAATCTCCAAATGACCTCAATGACCAGATGACTGCAGGGAATATAACTCCTTCCATTCTCCCAGTTATTATTATTGCACAACCAACCAAATGTTCAGAATATCTACCTACCTACCTTTCAAAGGCCATGGAATAGGCAGAATATGGGTGTTTGATGGTTTTACAGATATCATCACAGGATGTAAGCTGTCTGGAGTAAAGCCTTTTGCAATTGACCGGTGATGAATTTGTCAACGCCGGTTGTATTCAAGTGGTTGTTTCAGGGTTGCATTCAAGGCAGAGGTGACATTCAGCAGGTTCTGACCAGTTCTGGAGAATCGGTAGCAGAAATTCTGAGTAGTTTGGAGAACCGGCAAATACCACCTCTGACTAGAGATTTTACAGTATCCTTCCCCTGCCATGCCCACCAAGCCACACCCACAGAACTGGTAGTAAAAAAATTTGAATCCCACCACTGATTCAAGGTACCTATTGCTATTATTCATTAAATTTGCTTGGTGCCCCATTTCACTGCAAGGCATATACAACTTAGATTAAGAAAAGGGTTGTTTTTTTATTTATTTATTTTGTTGGTTGGATAGTTCGAAAGAAACCCCATTTGTGAAACATGGGCTGACATTTTCTGCCCTGATTTCTTTTTAGCCTGGCAGAGATGATTGATTGAAAAGGTGTGTAAGAGAGATTAAGATATCTGTGTTCTTTTCTGAGAGAGAGGGGAGGGGGAGAGAGAGAGAGAGAATTATAATCTTTTATCCCAACCTTTCAGTTATCATATCCACAGGGTAAAAGAAAGAAGATACAGTTGTACTTTGAACTTGAACTCAAGGTAGCTGGTGACACTGCATGAATTGCCATTCTACCTTCTCTTCAAACCCTAGAGTGAAAGAAAGGAACAACGGGTGTTTTTTTAAAAAAAAAATTCCCTATGGCAGAATCACTGACAACATGTTGAGTTTTATTTTGACAAAACAGGAAACACTTAAAATTGGCTCATATTTTGTTCCTTCAAATTGCAGCCAACTTGAAATGTTTTTAGAGAACATCCCAGATGGATTTAAAAAGAAAAAAAAACTCAAAGAAAGCACATGTTCCATATAATGCCCACCCTTAATTTTGAGTATCCTGCCTCCACTATAAATAAGGTTGATGACTTAGCCTGCTATTTTGGGTTGGTGTGTTGTGACTGTCAATGCCCTTCCCCCTTGGAGAAATGTGATAGGCAAGGAATCTAGAAAACTAAAATGAAAAGTATCAGTCAGAAAAAAAAATCAGAAGGCAGGCAGGTGGGAAGGTGGGAAGGAAGGAGAAAGGAAGGAAGGAGTAGTGAAAACGTAAGCAAAATGAATAAAATTACTGAGTAGGTATACTTTAATCTTCCTTCCTTCCTTCCATCCATTTCAAGTACATGACTCTGGACAGCTTACAGTGATTAAAATAGGACCCCTAAAACAGTGGCGAGAGTCAAATATTTTACTACCAGTTCTGTGGGCGTGGCTTGGTGGGCATGGCAGGGGAAGGATACTGTAAAATCTCTAGTTAGAGATGGTATTTGCCAGTTCTCCAAACTACTCAAAATTTCCGCTACCGGTTCTCTAGAACTGGTCAGAACCTGCTGAATACCACCTCTGCCCCAAAAGCAGAATACAATATAAAACATATTCCAATTGTTGGAAGAAACATCCATCTGGTTCAGTTCCAAGTGGGGAGAAAGACACCAGAAACATGGAGGCTGATTGGAAAGATGGTTTAATGGAGCAGAACCATTAAGCACATGGTCTTGGTGCAGCTGAACACATGGAATGTAGAGTGAGTATTATACCCTCGCTTGGGCTTTGAACTTGAGCTTCCTGTTCCTGTGGCAAAGACCATGTATTCTATTGTCAGACTCCTAGGGGACAGGGGTTTAGTTAACTGTGTAGGTTGTCTGTGTTCCAGGCTTGGTTGAATCTTGCTGGGTGATGCAATGGAGGGGCTTGGTTGTGCTATGTGGTGAGTTCTGCTGATATATAATCCTATTATATCCTGGAGGGTGAAGGTCTTTTCTTTTATAGATAGGCTGGGTCTTGTAGATAAGCTGGCATCAAAATATCTGCTGGGGGCAGGGAGCTGAGGCTGAGTTTCTGTTTCTTTAAGATTTTTATTTCCCTTTCAGTGGAAATATTCTGCCTTTTAAATATTTCCTAGACTATTTCATTTTTCTAGGAGAGGGTGGGTACTAACTTTCTACACACTCACCAAGTTAACATTTGCTGCATTCTCAGTCACTTTTCATTAGCTTCTTCTGAACTTAAGACTCCTCCACATTGGCCTCCAGGCAGGTGGATTAATCTCGACTTTCTTCCTGAGGCAGTGAAAACCTGCCTTAACCATCTTGATTGGTGTAGTTAGCTGGAGGGTGCTCCCTAGGCTTTTCTCTGTAGCCAGATCTCCCTAGATTATGGCCATCTTCTCAATCTAAAGGATGAATTTATCTCTCCCAGATGTCTCCACTATGCAAGAAATAATGGACCTTGTCGTTGCCAAAAGATAATTCAAAACATTGCATTGTACCACTCTTCCTCCTCCTCCTCATCTGTTCCTTTTATGCAAAGTGCATAGGACAGTAAGTTTCTTCCAATGAACCCTATCTATGGCAGTATCTTTGGAATCTTCTCATTTCTGTAAGTCATCTTTAAATGTCCAATGCCAATTTTGCACTGTCTATTCCTGCTTTCTTCGCTTTCCCTCTGGCAGCTCAATTGTACCACATTTTGGGGGTATCAATTTTCTGGCAAGTGAAAAATATAGTCAGCTGGGCACATTCAATGTTCCATCACAATGGCCTGCAATTTCCTGGATCAACTCCACTGGAAAATCTCATTGGTAACACAGCCATGCCAAGTGACACCCAGAATTCTCCACAGGCAATGTTGATGGAGTAACCATTAGTACAAGTATTATCCTGAATAAATGTGGTGTTCTTGTTTTGGTCAACTCATAGCTGACCAAATTTCTTTTCTTCATGTATGTGATCAACTTCATGATTGACATTTCATAAAAAGGAAATTTGGATGCCTATTCACAATATCTGAAGGACTTTGAAGAAGATGCATTGAAGCTAATATATCATGAAGGCTTCTAGTACTGAAGTATTGAAGAGATCAAACTGGCCTACAAGGAAGACTCTTAAGAAGAAATGTATACCAGAATTAAGAAGGGAGTGACAGATAATAAGTGCTTATTCTGCAAAGAAACTGAAGAAATAGTTGTTTTTTGAAAGATTGTTCAAACTGACTACAAACAATGGCATAACAAAGTAGGAACAACAGCGCATTGGAAGATCTGTAAGAAATATCATTTGCCTTTAAGCAAGATAGATAAGTCAATAGATAATGAAGAAGTTGGAGCTTTAGAATTCAAATGGACAAATGGATGCTCCGCTGCTACATAATAATCCATATTTAATAATTGTCGATAAGAAAGACAGAAAGGCTAGATAATGAATATTGAAGTACCTGGAAACAATGGAAGAGAAAAGAACTGGAAAAGTTCACAAAATACAAAGAATTGCAAGTAGAAGTAGAATGACTGCAAAGATTGTACCAATAGTGCCAAAGCAAAGATTGTACCAATAGTGATAGACACCTTGGATACATTCCCTCAACAGCTAGAGCACCACTTGCATACCATTGGCATTGACAAAAATCACCATTAGTCAATTGCAAAAGGTAGCTTTACTTGGAATAGCTTACAACCTGTGTTTATACCTTTAAGACCAGCATATTTCCCAGGTCCTTGGGAAAGACATTATAGGTGGGTAAAAATGCCAAATCCAGTCTAAACATCTGACTGATTGTCCAACTAATTATGATAATAATACTAATAAGGAAGATTAAAAAAATAGTCCCTGTAGCAGCTGTTATTGTATGGTGGCCTAGTTTGTGCAGCAACTCATAAAACTGACATTTTTGGAAAGGAAAAACAAGAGTTAGAGGAGAAACCATTCTAGCAAGAATGGCTCTTGAGGGAAACAAGGATGTTTACTAGATTCTTACTTCACCTATCTTTCTCTATCTATAGAGAGATATATCTCTCTATATATCTCAGGCTGCAGAAATATAGAGATGTATGTATTTTCCAGAGAAGCTGACAAGATTTTGAAGTGGTGGTGATATATTGGAAGCTGTGGCACTGAACTAAATGATCTGAAAATCACACATTAATATTTATACTTCTTGTATTGATTAAGAGTTTTAGTTTCATTTTTGACTATGTTCAAAATTTCCCCTGATAGTCTTGCAGCATCACTGCGACGAGTAGTATATGGTGTATAACTTCTACCTTATATGGACTTTGTTTTTTTATTTGATGAATAGAGGGAAGAAGGAAAGGAAAATAAATTAGAAGTTTAACCTATATATAGAAATTTGAGGGGGATTGTTGTACAAGGTCATATGAAGTCTACTCATATTGACCATGATGGTATTAAAAATCCTTTTCCTCCTCTCAATTTCCTAAAGGTAGCAAAAAAAGCTATTAAAGGAGGAAAATGGTTATTTTAGTCAGGCAGAACAATTCTCCTCCACTTTTTCCCTCGAGTTCTCATTCAATTTGGTAAAGAAAAGCTTTGCTTTATACATTTTTTTGAAGGAGACGGGTCTGTAACATTCTCTTAGACCAGGGGTGTCAAACTCATTGAGGGCGGCATCCAGAGGTGATATTCAGCAGGTTCTGACGAGTTCTGGAGAACCGGTAGTAGAAAATTTGAGTAGTTCAGAGAACCGGCAAATCCCACCTCTGACTGGAGATTTTACAGTATCCTTCCCCTGCCATGCCCACCAAGCCACACTCACAGAACCGGTAGTAAAAAAAATTGAATCCCACCACTGGCTGCATCAGGATTGTGTTTGACCTTGGGGGACCGAGGTGGGCGTGGCCAGGATAGGTGTGGCCAGCTTGACATTACTCATGTTGGGGGCACCTGTGGTTGGCCCAAGTAATCTGCCAGAGAAAATGGGCTCCCGAGCTCCATTTTCGGGCTGCAATGGCCTCCTGCAACCCTCTACCAGCAAAATGGAGCTTGGGAGGGCCTGCATGCAACCCTCCCAAGCTCCATTTCCACTGGCAGAGGCCGGTCCTTCACTGTTTCCAGAGTGGCTCCATGGGTCAGATCTAAGCACCCTGTAGGCCGGATTCGTCCCCCAGGCCTTCAGTTTGACACCCCTGCCTTAGATCGAATAGGTATTCTGTTAAGTTTGAGCAATGAGAGGCTGGACCAGAGCATGAGTGCAACAATACTTTATTTTGCAATAAAGGACTGAATGTGCTTGCCCTGCCTGGCAGCAGGCTCACAGCGATCAGCAACTGGCCGGACCCTGCAGCCTGCTTTTATAGCTGGCTGCTGGGGAGGCCAGCCAATGGGAATGGGGAAAGCAAACGCCCGCACATGAGTGAGTGGACCTGGGTGGGGACTCCTTGGCAGTTCCAGGACATAACACCCCTTCCCCCAGATGCGAACACGCATAGTCACTTAAATAAGCGGGCGGTTGTGCTGGCGCCCTGAGCGACGTAGCTCCAGTGAGTTACCAAGTGTCTCAGAGTTCAAGAACCAGGTGACGGTTGGTGATAGTGTGCAGCCTTGCTCTGAGACTTTGCACAGGTGCCGGTGGTATTGCTTCTGGTCGGTGATGTCGTGGCCCCGTCTGCTGGTTCAGGTGGCGGACCCATTGGGCAGTCCCGGTCTACTGCCTGCTCCTTGGTCCGGGTGGTGGTGGCGAAGAGATTCTGGCATGGTCTTCGATGAGCGTTTGGTGTGGCACCTGGGGTCGACCTGAGCCCATGATCCGGCACTGGCGAAGGTACCCTGTTGCTTCCTTAGCTGGTCCAGGTGTCTTCTCCAGATGCGGCCGTCTTCCAGCTGGACTCGTACGACCTGGGACCGGTGATGGCTACTATCACTCCTGGAATCCAAAGTGGGTCTCCGGCATAGTTCCTTGCAAAGACATGTTCCTGCAAGACAAAATCTCTGACCCCCGTCATTGAAGTGAGAGGGGTGTCTGGGCAATAGTGAGGGTGGAGCCTATCCAACACAGTTCTTAGGCGTCTACCCATCAGAATTTCAGCAGGGGATTTGTTGGTGACCATGCAAGGGGTTGAGTGTTGGCTTAGCAAGAAGCGGGAGAGTCTGTGATGCCAATCTTCTTTGCTGAATCTGGCTAACGCTTCTTTTGTGGATCTAACGGCTCTCTCCGCCAGTCCGTTGCTGGCAGGATGGAAGGGGGCCATGAAGATGTGTCGGATGCCAAGATTTGTGGCAAAATGGCTAAATTCTGTTGAGGCAAACTGGGGGCCATTATCCGAAACTATGGTATCAGGTAGCCCGTGTGTTACGAATAGGCGGGTTAGAGCCTTGGTAACTGCTTGCGTGGTGGTCGTGGATAGTTGGGCCACATCGATCCATTTAGAGTATGAATCCACGACCACCAAGAAGGTTTTGCCGTGTATTGGACCCGCTAAGTCAATGTGGCGCTCTCCCCTTTGTGGGGGTGGTGACTGGAGGGGATGGTCTGGATTCCTGACAGGGTTGGCATGAGCTTACCCACTTGACGATGTCGTCGTCCAAGCCAGGCCACCAGATGTAGCTCCGCGCCAACGCCTTCATCCGGACGATGCCCGGGTGGCCCTCGTGTAGTGCCTCTAAGACTGGTGTGCGAAGTGAGGCCGGGATGACAACCCGGGTGCCCCACAACAGGCAGCCCTGTATGCTAGACAGTTCCTGTTGACGGGTCTTAAAAGGTGTGAATTCGGCTGCGAGGTTAGAGCCCGGCCACCCCTCCTCACCCAGTCCAGTACCTGGGCGATGGTTTTGTCCGTCTTGGATTTGGTGGCGATGTCGAGGGCGGTGACAGGAAGGTCGAGCTCAGTGACATCGAAGATGGCATGGACCGGGGCCGGGTCTTCCGCTAGAGCTGGCAGGGGCAGCGGCTGAGGGCGTCTGCGTGGCTTAATGTTTTTCCTGGGTGGTGGATGAGCTTGTACGAATAAGCCGCCAGGAACAAGGTCCACCTCGTCATTCTGGGAGACAACACTTGGGGAGTCTGCTTGTCTCCAGAAAGCAGACCCAGGAGAGGCTTGTGGTCCGTGATTAGCTCTGAAGTTGTGGCCAAACAGGAATTCATGAAATTTCTTAACTGCGGCCACTGCGGCTAAAGCCTCCTTGTCGATTTGACTATAGTTACGCTCTGTCGCTGAGAGCGTTCTGGAAAAGAAGGCGATTGGTGCCTCGGAGCCGTTGGGTAGTCTATGGCTTAAAAGCGGCGCCAATCCCAAAAGGGGATGCATCCGCGGCTAGTACCAATGGAAGGTGTGGGTCAAATTGAATAAGGACCGCGTCTGATGTGAGCAGTGATTTGACTGCGCGAAAGCGGTGTCTTCCTTGTGTCCCCAGTGCCAAGGTGCTTTTTTATCTAAGAGCCTGTGTAAAGGCTCTGCTACTGATGCTTTGTGAGGTAGAAATGATGCATAAAAGTTCAATAATCCCAAAAAGGCTTGTAGCTCGGCTTTAGTGGTTGGCGTGGGTGCCTCATGAATTGCCTTGACCTTGGATTCTAGGGGTGAATGCCTGAGGCGTCAATTCTATAGCCCAGAAAGTCCACCTGTCTAGTGGCAATGGCACATTTCTCCCTTTTAATTTGAGGCCATGCTGTCTGAACCTATCTAACACTGCTCTGACTCTCTGGAAGAGTTGGGGCCTGTCCCTGGCCGAGACCAATATGTCGTCGAAGTAGGGCACTACGCCAGGGAGGCCCTGTAGTATACGCTCCATGAGGGATTGGAAGATGCCCGGGCAACACTTACGCCAAACTGGAGACGCTTGCACCGGAAGGCACCCCTATGGGTCACAATGAGTCTGCAGTTCGGCTGTTTGGTTGTCAACAGGGAACTGTTGATATGCTTGTGACATGTCCAATTTGGCAAAAATGTTGCCAGGCTCAAAGGTATGCAATAAATGTTGAATGACCGGGACTGGGTACGCGCTAACTTGTAGAAAGCGGTTGATTGTTGTTTGTAATCTGAACAAATTCTCAGGCTGCCATCTTTTTAAGGGGTGTGACAATTGGCGTCTCCCATTTGGCAAAGTCTGTCGGCTCAATGACCCTTGCTTTAATAATTTATCGAGCTCTGCGTCCAGTTTAGGCCGAATGGCGAATGGGACTCTGCGCGGTTTCAGCCGGACTGGAACCGCTTGGGGTCAACTGCAAATGAGATGGGGGTACCATTATAACACCCTAACTCATCGCTGAATACGTCTGAGTAGTTAGTGAATAAGGAGTCAGTGTCAGAAGCTGAGACAGCATGGACTCCTGTTAACCCTAGGCCGAGGTGGGGGAACCAATCAAGCCCCAGAAGACTGGGGAGGTTGCCGTTAACTACCACTAGAGGCAGGTGGCCTTTAAAAGCTTTAAAATTAACAAGGAACTTGCCTTTGCCGAGTACTGGAATGTCTTTTCCCTGATAATCCCTCAAGGAGATCTGGCACTTCTGGAGCTGGTTTCTGGATAGTCTGGGCTGGATTTTCTTGAGGGTGCTCCAAGAGATGATTGAGAGCGCTGACCCCGTGTCAACCTCCATCGACAAGGTTTACCTTCTAATAAAATGGAGAGTGTTATTTTACTAATAGAGTGACAGGTGTGGTTAGCATGGTAGCAAGTGTGACAATTTAGTACTTGCCTTTGGGGCCCAGAATGGGGAAAGGAAGGAACCTTTTGTGCTGAGTTGTGCGCGACCTGGCAGACTCTAGCGATGTGGCCTTTTTTGTGGCAATGGTTGCAGATGGCACCCTTGAATTTGCACGTAGCTCTCGAGTGAGGTCCGCCACAGGATAGGCACAGGATGATGTGTTTGGGTGCGCTGTTGGTTTCTTGCCTGGCTCCTGCCTGTGGTTGTTTGGCATGGGTGAGGCGGTGGATGTCTGTTTGATCGTTGGGATCGTCTTCGTTGACTACCTCTTCTGAATGAACGGTGGCGCAGCTTTGTTTGGGAACGGGACCTTGAATTTCGGTGGCTGACTGGGTTGCCAGCTCTGCTGCCAAGGCTTCCTCGACGGCCTGGGAGAGGTTGAGATCCTTCCTGGCGAGTAGTCGCCTTTGGAGGTGAAGGTCTTTGACCCCGCAGACGAGCTGGTCGAGGAGCATGTCATCAAGATAGTTTCCGAACCCGCAGTGGAGGGCTGCAGTCCTCAAGGCGGCCATATATTGGTTGACGGTTTCCTTTTCCGCTTGCTTCCTCATCCGGAAGGTGAAACGCCTCGCGATTTGTGATGGTCTGGGGGAGTAATGATTGGTGAGAATCTCTAGCAATTCTGCCCAGGGGACATTCTTTAACTCACGTGGAGCAACGAGTGCTGTGGCGGTATCAAAAATGACGGCTCCGCAATAACTGAGGAAGAATGACTTTTTCTGTGCTCCCCAGCATCAGCCAGACCAATAGCGTCGATGTAGTGGTTAAAAGCGATTCTTGTATGACTCCCACTTTTCTTCTTCCGGCTTGAACGGTGGGAAGGCTGGGTTGGAGTTCATGATGAGGACTTCTGCAAGCTATGCTGTTGTGGAATCTCTCTGGGACAACAAAATGGCACCTTGTGCTCTTGTCAGGCTAGTGACTACAGCTCTGGAGAGGCTCCACAGAACCTCTCTGCTCTCTCTCTGGGCTACAATTGTGGCTAAGCTGCAACGGCTGTTGGCAGCGTTTTGAATTCAGCGCTCCTGGAGGCGTGGCGGTAATGGCTGGCCGCCTCTGATAGCGCTCAATTTCGCGCCTGCGTGGCGTCAGTGACTCGGAATAACAGCACCGCGCTGTATTCCGGCAAGAAATCAAGCGACAGCCGTTTGAATTTCGCGCTCTTTTGTGTTGAGCGGCTGTGGCTCGCAGCGCTTCACTTTCCCCTGTAGCTTGCTAACCAAGCGGCTACAGGCGCTATACTTTCGCTCTTGCTGACCGAGCTCTCCGGCGGCGCGGCTGCGGCTCAGCGGTTTAGTGATTTCAGCTGTTGCGGATTGCCTCTGGTAGCCATCCCACCCTCGTCGCCAGTGTTGTAGTTGAGCAATGAGAGGCTAGACCAGGGCATGGATGCAACAAGACTTTATTGCAACAATAAAGGACTGAACATGTTAGCCCTGCCTGGAGCAGGCTCACAGCGATCAGCGGCTGGCCGGACCCTGCAGCTGGCTTTTATAGCTGGCCGTCGAGGGAGGCCAGCCAATGAGGGGCAGCAAACGCCCCCGCAGCATGAACGGACCTGGGTGGGGACTTTGGCAAGTTCCAGGGACATAACAGCTCCGTGGGTCAGATCTAAGCACCCTGTAGGCCGGATTCGTCCCCCAGGCCTTCAGTTTGACACCCCTGCCTTAGATCGAATAGGTATTCTTTATCTAATCATACAGGGTATAAATGGCTCTTCTGCCTTTCAATATATCATCATCTCCCCAGGTCTGAAACTCTGAAAAAATTAAGAACAAACATCTGACCCATTTCCTTGCCCACAGATGTAGTGGTGAATTTTATAAAACTATTGATCCCCAGCTTCAGTGACAATGGCAGAAATTATCCAACAATGATATGACTGCACATGTGCTAGAATTCCCCTGAAGTAGCATTATTATAGGTAATTATTGATTTACAACCATTCATTTAGTAAGTGTTCGAAATTACCATGGCACTGAAAAGAATGGCTTATGGCCGTTTTTCACACTTATGACTGTTGCAGCATCCTCATGGTCACATGATCAAAATTCGGATGCTTGGCAACTGACTCATCTTTATGACAGTTGCAGTGCCTTGTGGTCACATGATCCTCTTTTGCAACCTTCTGACAAGCTTTTATATATATATATAAAAGCAAAATACCACTCATGCATCATTACAAAATCTCCAGAACTGTAAAGCCTACAAACTTGAAATTTGGCATGTATGTTCCTCTTGGCTTCTAGGTGCTCACTAAGAAAGGATTTTTCGAAATGACCATCAGAGCATTAGTATTTCCTATATTATTATTAACACGCTCTGATGCTAAGGAGTTCTACTCCCCCTCCCCACTTGAAAACAAATCTGCTCCAAATGCAAAACACAAGCAAAGGAGAGGAGTTTCAGTTTCATAGCACCAAGCAGCTTTAGTATATAACAGTTGAGCTAAGCCATGCCCAGGCTCCTTGCTGTCTCCTTTTTGCTCACACAGCAAATACAGTTTCAGTTTCCGAGCAGCCCTCAACTCTCTCACACACTGACAGGATGCTAGCCAGATGAATACCAATGGATGCTAATAGGCAGAGCAGATTTTTTTTTCCCCTTATTTTACTCCCCAAAAAACTAAGCCCAACCACATGGTTTCATAGCGAAGCATGGGTATTGAGCTAGTAAATCTATACTTTGAGGAATATGCCTGCCTTGGAGTTCTGATTCCATTGGGTGTGTTACTTGGAACCCTGACAAGTTGCTTCCTTCATTACAAACAGATCCAGAGGATTCCCACTCAACAGATGAGGAACCAGATTATGATTTGGGTGAAATGAAATGAAATCAGATTTTTATTTCTTTTTCATGCTATGATCTGTCAAAGGAAACTCCACTGCAGCTCAGATGACAACAAGGAATATCTCAATCAACTGAGATACTGGCAGAGGTGGGATCCTACCAGCATAACAATTGGTTCAGTGAGCACGTGCTTTGCACACACATGCGCTCCAAATGTGCACTGCATGTGTGTGCACACTACTTGCAAAATAACTTCTCCTGCAAGGAATCACCATCTCCTGCTGTGCCGTGCAAAGCAACTAAAGTAAGAATCAAGGACAGCCTAGAGCCTGGGCAGGCAGACGGGCCCATCCAAAGAAAAGATCTTCCAAGAAAACCAGTTGGGTGTCAACTGCTCTTCAGAGCTACCGGTTCTATAGAACCGGGCAGAACTGGAAGAATCCAACCCCTGGGTACTGGTATAAGCATTAAAAGTAGCATGAAGAAAACATTATTGAGGAGAAATCACAAGAATTTAAAATGCATACACCATACAGTGTTCATAAATGCAACTGAACAAGATCTGTGCTCCATATACTTGTATGTTTCTTCTGCTTTGTTCATCATAAAAACGACATCACCCTCCACTACTACAGACTAGATCTAATAATTCCTGACATGCCCTTGTGTTTTTGGACAATTTATCAGTCCAAACAGATAATCTGTTTTGGTAGGACTTGAGTGCATCTGGACAAAATTGTATGGCTGAATGCTTTGTTTTTTCTAAAACGACACAAATAACCACACAGAGACATAGGTTTGGACTGGGGACACATTGTTAGGGGAAGAGGTTAACCATACTATTCCATGCCAATTTTTGTATCCACATCTGTTTCTGCCTTTGGCTGGTCCTGGTTCTGTGTGGCCAACTTTGAAATGCTCATGTTTTCTTTTCCAGAGATGGACAGAGAAACTGGGGAAGAAAAGTGGTTCAGGTCATGGAAAATGGAACATGGAAAAATTAGTCCTTTCCTCCATATTGTGACAAATTTAAACTGAGGCCATTTGCAATTAAGTATCTCAGGTGAAATTCTGATAATGTATTTCCACTTTCAAATCCTTGGTTGCCCAGTGTAGGGAATAAATGACTTGACCCTGGGCTCACCATGATGAATAGACTGATAGCTTAAAGATTGCTGAGCTTTGTTAATTTTAACCTTGCTTGGTTTTGTTTCTTGTTTGGTGTGCATTGCTTTTTGTGGTCTAGCACGCTAAAGGAGTACATGTTTTGCATTTAATTCTGTCCCTGGCTTCTTCTAGCAGAATGGAAAACACCCTCCAGAGAATTCCTACTAACCAGTGGCAATGTTCACAGGGCTTACTTATCAGGTAAGGTAAAATTTTAGTAGAAGTATTTACATGGTAAACTATTAGGTTAATCTTGGCTGTTGCTCTTGTTGTTTTCAAGCCTTAGTGATCTGTATTGTATCGTATGAATCAAAAATGGGTTAATTCATTCAGCATGCTCAACATGTTGTATGATCTACTTCTAATTTCTTAGCCCAGGGATGAGTAGCTTCAAGCCACAACTCACAGCCCTCTGAGATTGCAATCTTGTCATTCAACTGTAAAATGGCTGATATTTGGCCGAATGTTCTTTTTTTCCATGAGGAAAAATTGCACTAATTTTCACCCTGAAAATTCCCTAAGCCCACCTGAATTTACAAACAAAGAGCCACAAAGATTCAGTCTTGTTCCCTGGCAACATCACTGTATCATCAGATATATCTATCTGTGGCTTATAAAAAAAAAATCAGAAATAAAAAGTGCATCCCTTTCAATCTTCAAAAAAAAAGAAAAAATTCTGTTACTACTAGCTATAAAAAGGATAAGGTTCCCCTGTCCAGTTGTGTCAGTTCTTGGGTGAAATAAATGAAATCAGATTTTAATTTCAGTGTTATCTGAAAACATTTTCTGTGGTCATATCACCAGCATGGCTTTATGCCAACGGTGCATGGAACATCGTTACTTGCCCACCAAAATGGTACCTATTAATCTACTCACATTTGCATGCTTTCGAACTGCTTAGGTGAGCAGGAGCTGGAACAAGAAACGGGACCTTATCCCCTTGCGTAGCACTCAGGTCTTAACCCAGGTTGTGAGCCTTCCAGCTTGAAAACTCAGGGTCTTTAACTGCTGCCATTGTGTCTCTCCCATATCTGTAATGGTTATTTTGGGAATTAAACAGTGGTGGTATCTAAAAGGAAGAACAGAGTAAAAATGTAATAGATCTTGGGTGGCCAGGATAATAGCCTATATATAAGCATTCATATCAGAGCTTCATGTTTTGTTTTAAAGGATGACTTTTTGACCCATAGTACTTGCTATAATTATAAGGTTTTTAGAGAACCAAAAATGTTCTTAAAATACTTGTTTTCAATTTAAGCTTGCCCTTGTTTAAGAATAGAGTCTTTGAAATCTTGTCTTTCATTCCTGCCTTCGCTCTGGCAGAAATCCGAAATCCTTGGCAGCCATTTCACTCTGGTGAGAGAGGTTTATTTCACTGCTAGTACAAGCCACAGTAGGCTTATTCTAGCCTAGAAAAGATGTGATGGAATATTATTGTTGACTGCAGAAAGGACCTTCATACCAGCATTACATGGGAATCCAGGAAATAATGCCAGGACTGAGTGAACATTCTCACTCATCTTCAAAATCCAATTTGTTGCATTGATCCTTCCAATCATTGTTGTTTAAAGACCTGAAGGAATATAAACCTGGCAGAGAGGAAGAAAAAGGGACAGGAACTAGAAAAGGATGGGAAATTCATTCAGGCTGGTGGGCAGTGTGAAGTCCTAACTACACTTCACATCCAAGAAACTAGTCTGTTTCTCATTTTACAGAGAGCTTCATTAGTCAGTTTTACTGTTCATCCATTTCAGAAACTGGGTTGCTGACTTTCCTAATCTCAGCCTTTCTTACAATCCTGGCAGCTTAGTGCTGGATCTGTTGCACGTAAAGGTAATCAGCAGTCAATAAAATGATAATTTGGATAATTTTAAAGGGGCAATTTCAACTGGCATGGTAGGAGAATGATAAGACTCTAGAGCAGAGGTCTCCAAACTTGGCAACTTTTAAGACTTGTGAATTCTGGGAGTTGAAGTCCACAAGTCTTAATGTCGCCAAGTTTGGGGACCCCTGCTCTAGAGCAGTGTTTCTCAACCATGGCAATTTTAAGAAGCCTGAACTTCAACTGCCAGAATTCCTCGGACAGCATGTTTACTGGGAAATTGTGGGAGTTGAAGTCCATGCCTCTTATAGTTGCCAAGGTTGAGAGACACTGCTCTGAACTTTTCAGGCCATAGATCTTGTCATGGACAGCTGCATTATCTTAGCCCAAAATATTGGCTCAACTTGATCTCTGCAATTTACACCATCAGACAGTAGTATTGGATTATACACAGAACATCTTTCCCATCAACATCTACCTGAGAAATCTTCATTGTGACCATAGTAAGGACAAATTAAAGTACATCTGGCTTTATTCTGTAATGTTCATTTTATACTTGCTACCTTTCTACCTCTAGAAACAGTTAGCAATCAATGTAAACTAAATCCAAACTCAACCTAGTATAAACACTACAAACTACAATAATTAAAAACCAATTAAAACAGCTGGAATTATTAGTTAAGTTCAAATATCCAGTTGAAGAGGAAAATTTTTAGTTCTTTCCTTAAAAATAGGGAAAAGTGAAGACTAATTGCAACTTTTAATGACCTCATAACTCAGAAGCATTGCTGGAGAAGATCCTTTCCCTTGTGACAGAAGAATAGGCCTCTGACTCAATCCCATGTTTTGTTCTGAAAGAAAACAGAATATTTCTACATGCATGGTGATGATGATGTTATCCATTCAACCATGTCTGACTCTTGGCGATGCTAGGGGCCGAATCTCTCCACATCTTTCAATTTTGCACTGCTTCTTTGATTTTTTTCTATGCTCTGGCTGGTGTCAGCTTTGATGGTCTCCATTATGTTCTTTGATGGCCTGGTTTCCTTTTACTGCTAACTCTTTCAAACATAATTGCTTTCTCCAGTGAAGATGTGTGATACTGCCCAATAAAAATGTTTAACTTGGCTGTAGTGTTGCAATCCAATGAGACTTTTGCTTGATAAACAGCATGACAATGGGTTATAAGGTCTGGTGACTTTAGAAGTTAGTCATTTTCTCAGTCTGCCACTTTCATTTGTCAAGAAGCTGAGACACAACCCATGCCCAGCAAAATGCTAGAAGCAACTATAAATTTCTCAACACAATTTGATCAGTCAATGAACCAAAATACCTTCAGCATACCTATTGGGTCATCTACTTCTGGCCAGTATCTGTCATTGTTGATTTATATCACATACTCATTGTCCACAGAGGTAGCGTTGTTCAGAAGCACTGACACAACGCTCCACTATGTTATATACTTCATTTTCCGCTTCAGTGCTTCATTTTCCCCTTCTTTTCTTTCTTAATCAGATCCTGTCTCCAGATTTCTTAATTCCCTCAAAAAGGATCTTCAAAAAGAATAAATTTTATTGTGGCTCAGATTTGCTTCCAATGTAAAGGTAAAAGTTCCCCTCATACATGCTAGTCATTTCTGGCTCTAGGGGACAGTGCTCATCTCCGTTACAAAGCCAAAGAGCCAGCACTGTCCAAAGATGTCTCCATGGTAATGGGACCAGAATGACTAAATGTCGAAGGTGCATGGAACATTGTTACCTTCCCACCAAAGGTTGTCCCTATTTTTCTACTTGTATTTTTACATGCTTTCGAACTGCTTTGGTTGGCAGAAGCTGGGACAAGTAACAGGAGCTCACTCCGTTATGTGAACCACTAAACTGCCAACCTTTCTGATAGACAAGCTCAGCTTCTTAGCCCCTGAGCCACCACGTCCCCACTTCCATTGTATATCTCCATATATATGACGTTCTCCCTTTCTGTCATGAACTCTTCAGTCTTAAAATATACACAACTTTCCCCTCACCTATCTATTTATTCTTCCAGATTCATATGTTAAAAACACTGAAACTGTAGTTACTGAAATGAGGGAGAAGAAGATGAACTTGTAATATTCTCTAGGTTTATTTCCCTAGTAAATCTTTTTTTCCAAAACCTAGTGTGAAAATTCATCTATGCTTCCCTGTTTATCTATAAAATGTGTTATTCCCACTGTTGCATATTTCTTTCACTATCTCCTGCCCTCAGGCTGTTTTAAATTTCACCTGCCAATACATTAAGATGTTACCAGAATCTTCTTAGAGTTTTCCTCAGCATCAGTAAAACCTGGAAAGTTAAATACAAGTGGGGTGCATTGAGAACTGTTAAACAGGGATCTGGGTGTGTCTTGGCACAAACTAAGAGATAGATTCCAGATTCTCTCTCCCAATAACATGTTTATTTAGCACAGAAAAAAAGGGGGTCCTCCCATAAGGCTGGAAGAATCCTGACTGCAATTTTAAGCAAGCATATATAGATTTCTTGGTTACATTACAGGAATACTCCTTACATGAGATAAGGTACAGAAGTTACAAAAATATTTGTGCATGTATCTTGTGGTTGTCATCAGCTGCATGCCTGTGAGTTCTTAACTCTGGTTTCCACAACCTCAAGGCCTTAATTTTATTTCTGTCATTTCAACATAAAAGTCTAGAGAAAGCACCAGAGTTTTCAGAATCCTGATCCACAGAACTATGTACTTCTTCCAGATTTGGAGAGCTTTGTCTACTTCTATCAAGAAATGTCCTCTTTCTATTTTATTCTGCAATGTGGGACACATCCCATTTTTATCTTCAGTTCTGTCCTGGAAACCATGCTTGAGAGGTGGGCTTCAAAAATTTTAGCAATGGTTTCTCTGCATGGTTTCTGGGTGGGCATGGCCATGGTGGGCGTGGCCATGTTGGCCTTGTGCACCATGAGGGGGGCATTTTTGCCCTCCCCAGGCTCCAGAGGCTTTCCTCGAACCTCCGGGAGGGCAAAAATGGCCTCCTCAGAAATGGGCCTATGGAAGCCAGAAATGGGCCCATTTCCAACCCTCCCGAACTTCCAGGCGGCCCGTTTTTCACCCTCCCTGAGCCTCTGCACATGCCCTGCACTTACCTGTATCCAAAATGGGCTGCATGGGGACTCCAGGGAGGGGGTGGGCGAAGCCAGACAGGGGTGGGATTTGGGGGTTCTCCAAACTGCACAGAATCTTAGCTAGGGGCTCTCTCAAACCCCTGTGAACACCCAGCAGCCCACCCCTGTTTTACACCCAGATAAACTAGAACAGAGAAAGGCAACAAGGATGATGAGAAGACTAGAAACTAGGTCTTGTAAGGGGAAAAAATCAGAAATGTTCACCCCAGAGAAGTCCAATGGTTATGGAAGAAGATAGGCTGGCACACAACAAATAATTGAAAGGATGTGACACAAGAACTTGCTTATCATTGTTATTATTTTCACATTCATTATCATTCTAGAATATAAATTCTAGAGTTTAAATGTCAGGAAGGTAGTTTATAATACAGGGGAAGAGATTTCTTAATAGTTTTGATATGGAGAGCCTCCATTCATACAGGTTAACACATAGTATTAGAAATGTACAATAGGGGACCTAACCTAATAAGATGATTCCTTGCTCAGTTATAGCACAACCTCAGCATTTACAATGATGATGATGATGACAGTGAGAACAACAACTTTGGAAAAAAATAACCAGTGTTACATTTTGATCATAGGAAATCATTAAAGGAGAATATTGTAGCTCAGAATTGAAATGAGGATCCTTGGTGCTGTTTGAGTTTGGTTGTTTTCTTGCAGATGACTCATTACCCAAACTGGATAACATGGCTTGCTCAGGAATTCTGGGAGTTGAAGTCTACAAGTTGTAAAGGTGCCATAATTGTCCATCCAGGTTTAGAATGATATATAAACACAGCCATTGGAATCTAAAATCTTGAGCCTATTTTTCCCATTAGTGATGGGAGTAAGATTTGATGATATTGTCCCCATCGATGAAGAGACCAAAATGTTCTTCAACTTTTAGATGCAGTTTGGCAATATTTTTTTCATAGGGAAGAAGCATCCTTCCCAATCTCCAGAAAGAAGAAAGATAAACAAAAGTCATACTTAAACCGTTACCCAAGGTTCTCAATTAACGTAGCTCAGACAATTTGGCAGGTTTTGCTATATAAAATAATTAATCTTGAGTTTTTGTTTAATCAACGGGTACATTTATACCTGTGCCAAACCCTGAGGCCTTATAGGTTGTCCAATTAATGCATAATGATTTTCATCCTGCTGGGAAAGAAATTATTTAAGAAATGAATTAACCCTTCCCAAAGCAATCAGACATTAACTAGTTCTGAACATCACATTAAGCTGGGGGGAATAAATCAATAATAGAGTTCTAGAATAACTAGTTGCACAGAAATGAAAGGTGCCTGTGCAATAATTTGATATAAGTATCCTCCCCAAGCACTTTAAAATATTTATAACCAAGATCCTTTCAATCAAGAAATGACCATCCCATTGTTTTTCACTGATTTCATTCTTTTTTAAAATCTCTTCATTCAATTTGATCTCTTGGGTCAATTTTAAAGATCCACAGGCCAGACTCTTCCAATCTTAATACATGTCCTTATTTTAATTAATTAATTAATTAAGTTATTAAATTTATATGCCATTCATCTCACTGTCAAGTGACTTACTGACTAGATTATCTTGAATGTAAATTGGTTTGGTTGACTTGTGTCAACATACTAAACCATAATGCAGTTAGCTCTCTCTCTCTCTCTCTTTTTTTTTTTTTTTTTGCTAAATTGTGTGATCATATTCTCTGTGTCTAGTTCAACATGATTTGTGATTCAGTATTTTTCCCGAACCTGGCCAATTGTGATTTATTTATTAAATTGAGATTAAGCATGAAGTAGATTTATGCAACTAGATTTGCAGGGGATTACAAAAAAACTGGCCCTTGGTAAAGTGATGTATGTTTGAATTGGAATTTATTTTATCTATTTATTTCTATATATCAGATTTAGAAACCGTCCATCTCACTCACACAGCAAATCTGGGCAGAGTACAATAAAAACATAGAAACTTATATCCCACTAGGGGATATAAGCAATGGAAATTCTGGTCCCAGTTGTGATTGTTAAGCCGAGGACAGCCTATACATGACTTTGTGTTATCAAGCAAACCAAAACAGGGCAGCAGCTCAGCTAACCAGAAACCAGAGTTCTGCTTCACAGCATCACAACATGCCTCTTCAATGATCTGCAGACTCCTAGAATAGGAATTTCCTAGTTAGCTCCTCATAAGATAAAAAATCCCAGTGGAGAAGATGTAGAAGCATCAGTACAGAAAATTCCCACAATCTCTCATCAACAGAATCAAATGAATTCCATTCTTAATGCAGCTTTTCCTGTGGCAATGTGGGCGAAGAAGAGATTTTTTTTTTCTCCTTGATGATTCTTTCTCCTCTTGTAATAATCCAAGTCCCTATGCTATCACCATTCTCAGAAAGTAGAAAGGATTGCTCAACAAGGGACTGATAATCACAAAGGAGATTTAAGGAAGAAATGTCCAAGGAAGAAGTCTTGAGAAGCATATGCTTTCAACTTTTGCAACATTGTGTCTGGATAAAAAAAAAAGTAATGAAATAAGACTACCAAATTCAGCTTCAAATAACCAGATGGATGGAGGCAAATGGACTTACAAAACACTAGCCTTTTGCAATCATCTAAAGATGACCTAGTTCTTATCACTCAGATCTTCTGATGTTATAGAAGGACTTCCCCTCCCACAAAAGTTACAAGCTACAGGCCTATCCCGTTAAAATATGACGTCTTTAAGAGTTTCCTTTGGGATTTTTGAATTGAAACAAACAGCAGGTAAAGTGTCTTTGCTTATAAAAAAAAAATCTGTTTTCCTTTTTTGTATCTGAACTTTTATGGTCTTTTCCCTTTAATTCTTGAAGGAATTTCTAGAATGAACTGGCAAGCCCTCTTTTACCCTGCCTCCATTCAGCTGACCTCATCTAGTCTCCTGGCCATGATTTATACAGCTTTCTTCCACTGTTTTCCATTCTTCCCTTTTTTTTTCTCTTAAACTGCCAACATCCCACCACAGCCCCATGGTATGTAAAGCTCCCTTACTGGAATGCAAACCTTGGCTAATCCTATAAGATGATTATGTTACCGTCTGTTCATTCTCTTAACACAACTGGCAGCTGATGCAGACTAGCTGCACCAGAGAAGAGAAGAAAATAAATACAGATGCCTAACTTTTAGTTGTTGTTCCAGGACCTTGATAGGCCATCACTTTCCAATTCATATGAGATTTAGACATGTGGGCCAACATACTGAGTGAAGTCACTCCTTCTAGAAGAATGAAATAGTTTGAGAAACATTTAAAAAGGCAGAATATTATATTTTCCTTAAAAGAGAAATGGAAATCTTAAGGGAGACAGAAACTCAGAGCCCCAGCTTCCTGTCCCCAGCAGATATTTTGTGCCCCTTAAGAAAGACTGGGCCAGCCTATCTACAAGACAAAAGACCTTCATCTCCAGGGTGATGGGATTAAGACATGACCCTCCAGGACATATTAGGATTATCTATCAGCAGAGCTCACCACATGGCAGAATCACCTGGGGACATTGCATCACCGTCCAGGCTTCAACCAAACTTGATATAGACAAATATGATGCTACATGGCCCCATGGGAGTCTGACTACAACAAATAGAATCCATTTCTTGAACAGGAACAGGAAGTTCAGGTGCAAAACCCAAGAGAAGGTATAAATACCTCTCTGTCTCTCTCTGTGTGTGTCTCTCTGTCTCTGTCTCTTTCAACTCCATGTGTTCAGCTGCACCAGAACCATGTGCTTGGTGGTTCTGTTCCATTAAATCATCTTTCCAATTAGCCTCCATGTTTCCAGTCTTTCTCCCCACTTGGAACTGCACCAGATGGATATTTCTTCCAACAATACAGTTGGTTACATGATGTTTTTATTAGCTTCCTTCCCAAACTGAGTTCGGGCTGAAGAATGTAGAAAAGAATATCACCTTATTTTTAAGGGGTAGCTTAGCAGTTATCCATTCTTTAAAATAAGAATTCCCCACTCAGCTTGCCTAAGAAGTTAATGGCAACTCATTAATAAAATGAATTCCATGGCAAAAGTACTTCCAGAATTGAAATGGTCGGTTGTATAGAATGGCTCGCCATTGGACATAACCATTGATCTACCATTGATAACCATTGTTCCAGTAGGGTAATCATATTAACCTGTTGCCCAATGAATATTCTTGCAATATTTTCAAAACAAACACATTAATCATGGTATAAGGATTAATGGACCTACAAAATATCAGTGCACATAAAATGTTGCTGCAACTATACACTTAAGTTGGACTCTTTGCAGTTTGCTGTTATTGTTGTTCAGTCGCTAAATTGTGGCTGACTCTGCATGACCGCATGGACCATAGCATGGCAGACCCCTCCTCCGGTCCTCCACTGCCTCTTGGAGTTTGTCCAAATTCATGTTGATTGCATCGATGACACTATCTAACCACCTCATCCAGTGGTGAGCTTAAAAAATTTTTTTTTTTACTACCAGTTCTGTGGGTGTGGCATGGCTTGATGGGCGTGACAGAAGGTTAAAATCCCATTCCATCCCTATTTCTGGGGGAAGGATGGTTATTGCAAAATCTCCATTCCCTCCCCACCCCACTAACCTGCTTTCCAGCTCCGTTCTCCTGTGCAGGGCAACAAAAGAAGACCCAGCCGATCAGCTGGGACTCGGGAGGCAGAGAATAGATGCGGGTGGGGCCAGTCAGAGTGGTATTTGCTGGTTCTCCGAACTACTCAAAATGTCCACTACTGGTTCTCCAGAATTGGTCAGAACCTGCTGAATACCACCTCTGATTTCATCCTCTGCCATCCTCTTCTCCTTTTGCTTTCAATCTTTCCCAACATCAGGGTCTTCCCAATTGACTCCCCTCTTCTCATTAGATTGCCAAACTATTAGAACTTAGCATAACTTTTTTGTCACTTTAAATGTACACTAATTGGCATACATTAAAATGAAATTTCATTGCATGAAGGCTCACCATCTCCAATATATACTACATAAATATGACAAAATAAATAAGTAAATACAAAATTATGCATATTCCCACATATATGACACAGAGAAACAACACAGTCTAGTTCAGATGGATACATGTACAGGGCGAAAAAAATGAATCTTGTGAGTTTACCAGATGGATGGCACAGGGAACAAAGGTATTACAGAATCTGGTAGTCCTGCTAGAAATACTTCAAAACCTCCTCCCAGTAGGGAGCAATAGAAACAGACCAGAAAGTGGGTGTGTGGGGTCTCTAACAGTGCCTTGAGCTCTAAGCACATAGTACTTATAAGCAGGGTCCTGAATAACAGGAAGTGAGCTTCCTATAATCTTCTTGGCTGTTCTTACCACTCTCTATATGGACTTTCTAGCTGAGGCACTGCTGCCGTCACACCAAACAGTGATGCAGTTTGTCAAAATGCTCTCAATTATGCCTCTGTAAAAAGTGGCCAGAAGAGAAGGAGAAAGATGTGCTCTCTTCATCTGATGCAGGAAATGCAGACCCTGGTTTGTATGCTTCACTAAGGTTGATGTGTGGAGAGACCAATTCAGGTTGTTAGTTATTTGCACCCCGATATTTAATACTATTGACCAGCCCTACAGCTGCATCCTTGATACTGAATGGAGTATGACCACACCGGCTCTTTCTAAAATCTACAATGTTCTCCTTTATTTTATCAACATTTAGAATCAGGTTATTTTTGTTGTATATTTTATCGGAACTTCAGCCTGAGTATCTGTCCTTCTAAAGAACATTCTCTTTGCAATTAAATAGATCTATATAAGACTATGTTGTATATTTTTTTCTACACCAACAAACAATTTATTTTGAAGGACAGATCCTGATTTTTTAAATCCTCAGTGTTTCTAGCATTAAACAATGAGTAGCTTCTGAATAGACACTTTTGATAACTTTGAATGGTCACTAAACAAACTGTCATAAGTTGAGAACTACCTATACTAAGAGAAATGATAGATGATTAACTAGAAAAATCTTGCTGCTTTTTATGAATAATTTCTTCCAAAATTTAACTTCCTGCGATTCTTAGTAACTTCCTGTTGGGTCACAAGAGTGGAGAGAAAGCCAAAATGACTGATATGTACAGCCAGGGGAGAAATAGGATAAAAGAGGTAGAAGGTGTTAACAAAAATTGAAAAAAAATTACTTATCAAAGACAACAGAGACCAAGTTCAAGTCCAATGTGAGATCCTATTTAATAGATGTTTGATGGATTTAGGCTGGTGGCATCAGACAGGTGGCTCTGTAATCCACTTTGTAGTTGTCACATGTGAATTGATAGTACTTAGGGCAAGATTGGGAAGACAGAATGACGTGATAATGGAATTATCTCTGTAGTTTACCTTGCGTGTATACATGAGCACAGACTTCTTATAGAGCTGACTGGATCATTTATTGCAAGTTTAGACAAAGGATATTTGCTGATTTCTGCAGAAGATGAAGAAGACATGATGTCTATGTTTATAAACCGCATCTAACCAGATCAATTAAGATAGTACACAATGTCAAGTCTGATTAATTATAAGCTTTGTATACTTTCATATTTTGCAGATATCTGGCCCTTTTTGTTAGTTAAAGGTTGCTTTAATGGGTAACCAGGGTAAGTAATTGTGCAAATGAAGCCTTTTAGTAGGCATTCAGCGTTATACTGTAGTGAAGCAGGAATCAAAGAGTGGACATTTGTCTGAAATGCTTGAGCAGGGGGCTGGACTAGAAGACGTCCAAGGTCTCTTCCAATTCTGTTATTCTGAGTCATCCAAAACATTGCCATAAGGTATAACACATTGGTTTAAGAAATAATGGGGATTGCTCAGTGGTGGTATGCTACCTGTTCGGACTGGTTCGACCAACCTGGTAGTAAAAAAAGCCTCCCACAATCAGCTGAGAGGAGGAAAGAAATTCTCAGCTGAGAGGAGAAAGAAGAGAAAAGTGTAGGATCAGCCCTGCCACCCGCCCCTGTGTTTTTGTCTTCTTTATCCTTTCAGCTGATTGGTGCTTCAGGCCTCAGCTAGTGTGGGCAAAGCTGAGCGCCTGTTAGGTGTGTGTGCATTAGGTGCACATGCATACATGCACAATCGCCAAACAGGTAGTGGAACAGGTAGGATCCAGGGGTGGGATTCTACCAGTTCGCACCTGTTCGCTAGAACCAGTTGTTAACATTCTAAGCAGTTCGGAGAACTGGTTGTTAGAAGAAATTCCTGGCCTAATCCTGCAAGGAAGGCAGGAAGGAAACAATCTGGTGTTGCTTACAGAAACGGCCTCTCCATTAACCCTTATTACATTCTTGGCAGGACTAGATTTCCTGTCTCAGGAACGTCTCTGGAGTTTTTTCCCCTCCTTTGCTGGTACTTTGCTTGTGTGGAGTGACCATTCAAAGTTACAATGGCAGTGAAAAAAGTGACTTATGACTGTTTTTCATACTTACGACTGTTGCAGCATCCTCACAATCATGAAAGGCCAGGTGAGGAGATGCATGCCTCGATGTGAGTGATATTGAGTTGGCCATGCCCAGCCAATAACATGACCACCAAGCCACGTTCACCCAGCCACAAGACCACCAAACCACGCCCACTACCTAAGCCACACCCACAGAACCAGTTGTTAAATTTGAATCCCACCCCGGTAGGATCCCAATGCTGCGATCGCTTCTCATTTGTTGTCATTTGTTCATTTCAATGCTGGTATCGCTTCTCATTTCTCGTCATTTGTTCATTTCATTATTCTCAAGGTAGTAGAAGGATGAACAGAAAGATCATTTTGAGAGGAGATTTGAATTTGTCACTCCTAGCAGAACTATGGCAAAACAAACAAACAAACAAACAAAAAACCCCACTGCTGGAGGGGGAAAAGTCCAGCTAGTATTTAGACTTCCCCAGGGAAAAAAAGCATTTTAATTTGATACTTAATTCATATTAGAAACTTATCAAGTTGCCTTAAGTTTTACAGTGAACTTGGGAAGTTTGTGTCTTTCAATATAATAGAAAAAAACAATACAATTGAGGAAATCGACTAGGGAAAAATATTAAATATCCACTCAAATGCAGAAGAAAAATAATATTAAAATACAAATAAAATACAAATGGTTGAATATGATGTTTTGGGTTTTTTTTGCAGCAAAACGGTCCCATGTGTTCTCTTCTGAAGCACTTTTCAGAATGACTGTATGCTTGGGTGAACTCAAATATAGGTAATTCTTGACTTGACTTAGCAATCGGTCACTTGGACATAGCAGTAGCATTTAGACTTATATACTGTTCCATAGTATCACTGTATTGCCCCCAACAATCTGGGTCCACATTTCACTGACCTTGGAAGGATGGAAGGCTGAGTCAACCTTGGGCTGGTTAGGATCAAACTCCTGGTTATGGGCAGAGTTTGCATGCAATCCTGCATTCTAATCACTATGCCAGCACATCTGTTTGAAATTAGCAACTGTTTGAAGTTACGACCAATCTGAAAAAGGAGACTTATGGTCTAGATTCAGCAGTCGGACCCACTCCATGGTTACATGACTGAACGTGGGGTGCTCAGCAACATGACTGCATTTATGGCTATTTGAATATCCTGGGATCACATTTCAATTTTGCTGTAACCTGGCACTTACTTCTAGTTTTCAGCAGAATCATGCTCATTGCAAACCATTGGTTCACTTAATAACTGCAGTGGCTGCTTAACATGCCACATTTATTAACCACCACAAAAAGGGTCCTAAAATTGGCTTGGTCATAGAACCAATTTGTTTTACGACCATTGCTACATATGACCATAATGGACAGGCTCCATTTACGGATGTATGCTGAGGACTATATGTAGTTGCACACTTACTCAAAAAAAAAAAAAAAAACCCAGAAAGGAAGTATCTACATGAAAACCCACATTGTTATGAGAGCTCATGGCATTTTTCCAGGGTCGAAAAAGAAAAGGCCAAGGCTGACATATTCTCATATATTTTGTAAAAGAAATATAATCCTTCGCCTGAATGCAACCAGCAAGTGGATATGCAGAAATTTTATTTTGAATGTCGACATTAATTTGGGCAGAACTTGAAAACTACCCATTTAAAAAGGCTTTCAGATGAATTAGAATGACTCCGATTTATGGATCCCTTGTACAGAATAAATCCCAGTGACAATAGCATAAAACCTTTTTTAAAAACAAAAAACAAAAATCAGAGTTAGTCTTCCATAAAAAGAATTATGACACCTCATTAAAATGGCTTTCCTTACAGACTTTCTGCATAAAATAAAAAAAGAAATGAACTTGCAATTTATAGCTTTGATTATTAGAGAAAAGAGACTACAGAAAGATGACAGTCAAGATGTAATCTTAGAGGGAGAGGTTAAAATATAATTGTGCTTGTATTTGCTGTGAATAAGATTGGAAGCTAACTCATTGTACCGATCTTTGTATCTTCGTTTTTTCTACTTTTCTTTTCTTTTTCCCCCTTCCCTTCCTCTTAGATTTTCTTCTTTGTACTTTTAGCTTTTTCTTTTCTTTTTCCCTTCCTCTTTCTCCTTTCTAGTTGTGATATTGCGTTCGCACAAGACGCTGACATGACACGGAACTTCTTCAAGACAAAGCAGTTTATTGTTACGATTCTGCAGAAGCGGGTTCACATCCAAGGCAGCAGGATGGAACCCAGAGCTAGGTTAAGTACACATTTTTATACTCCCAGTACAAAGAAACGAAGAAGCGAGATACAATGTATCAGCAATAGGAACATTCAGTTGCTTCATCTATCTGGAACTTTGCACGTATACTAGTTAAGCAATAACCACTTCCTTGTTCTTTGTTTCTCCGAAAAACTGCTGAGGTTGCTTTTTGAAACACACACACACACACACATACACACAGTGGAAAAGTACAAGATACAAAATGGAGAGCTCATCTAAAATGGAGTTACATTGGTTCACTTCTCACATAGTTCTATTTTAGTTTGTATTAGTTCTTATTATTGTTAAAACTCTCAATAAAATTTTTTAATGCGTGTGGCTTTTCTGATAAGAGAATTTTAAAAGTAGAGTTGGTCAATCCCAAGGATGCCTTTAGTTTTCATAAATCTGTGTTCACTGTCTTATTTTCAAGAACTGTGTGGCAACACTCCACCTTTGTAATAAAGATAGTCCTTGACTTACGACCAGGAGTAGGCTTCAAAATTTTCAGCCGTTCTCTGTCCAGTTGCTGGGTGGGCGTGGTTATGGTGGGCGTGGTGTAATCGGCCTCCTGCACCACTGTGGGGGGCGTTTTTGCCCTCCCTGGGCTCTGGAGGCTTTCCTCAAGCTTTTGGAAGGGCAAAAATGGCCTCCCCAGGATCTGGAGGCCCTCCAGACACCGGAAATGGGTCTGTTTCTGGCCTCCTAGAACTTCCAGGAGGCTCACTTTTCACCCTCCCAGGCTACAAAAGCTTTCCTTAAGCCTCTGGGTGGGTGAAAACAGCCTCCCCTGGGCTCTGGAGGCCCTCCGGAGGTCCTCTGGAGGCAGGAAACAAGCTCATTTCCGGCCTTCCGGAGCCTCCAGGAAGCCCATTTTTTGCTGTCCCTGACCCTCCGCATGGGGCCCTTCATTTACCTCGCATCCAAAATGGGCCGTGTGGAGACTCCTGGGAAGGGAGAGGAGAGGTGGGAGGGGAGGGGCAGGGGTGGGATTTGCCAGTTTGCTGAACCACCCATAACATTAGCTACAGATTCACCCGAACTGGGGCGTACCCATAGCAGCCCACCCCTGCTTACAACCATTTGTTTAGTCACTGTTCAAAGTTACAACTGAACTGAAAAAGTGACTTACAACTGTTTTTTTTTCACATTTATAACCATTGTGGCATCCCCTGTGGCTATGTGATCAAAATTCAGGCGCATGGCAGCTGGCTTGTGTTTAGGACAATTGCAGAATCCTGGGGTTATGAGATCAGCTTTTGTAATCTTTTGACAAGGGAAGCCAGATTCATTTAACAAACTGTATTGCTAACTTAACAACTTCAGTGATTCACCTAACAACTGTGGCAAGAAAGGTTGTAAAATGAGGCAAAACTCATTTAACAACTACAGGTAGTCCTCAACTTATGACCATAATTGAGATCAAAGCTTCTGTTGCTCAGTGAGGCATTTGTTAATGCCCCATTTTATGACCTTTCTTGCCTCAGCTGTTAAGTGAATCACTGCAGTGGATAAGTTAGTAACACGGTTGTTAAGTGTATCTAGCTTCCCCATTGACTTTGTTTGTTAGAAGGTCACCAAAGGGGAATCCCAGGACATCGCAACTGTCATAAATGTGAACCAGTTGCTGAGTATCTGAATTTTGATCACATGATCATGAGGATGCTGGAAAGGTCGTAACTGAAAAATGGTCATAAGTCACTTTTTTCACTGCCATTGTAACTTTGAATCGTCTACAAAATGAACTGTTGTAAGTTGAGGACTACCTGTATTTTGCTTAGCGATGGAAATTTTGAGCTCAATTGTGGTCATAAATAGAGAATGCTCCATCCCTGGAGGCTTTTAAGAAGAGACTAGACAGCCAGTTATCTGAAATGGTATAGGGCCATGATGGCGAACGGGTGGCACTCAGAGTCATTTGTGCCAGCACAAGAGCCACAGGCAAATTTACCTCACTGCACATGTGCACGCCTCCCAGCTGATTTTTGGGTGGTTTGAGGCCTTTTTTGGCCTCCCAGGCTTGAGGAAAGCCTCTGCAGCCTGAAAAATAGGCCCATTTCATCACTTCCTATATTTCCAGAAATACCAGAAGTGACAAAACGGGCCTAGTTTTCAGGCTGCAGAGGCTTTTCTCAAGCCTGGGAGGCTGAAAAAAGCCTCAAACAGGCTAAAAATCAGCTGGGAGGTGCAATTCAGGAAAGGGGGTGGGGCATTGCACGCGCATGCACAGGGGATGTGGGGGGGCATGCGCATTGCCTTCTGGGTACTGGGACACAAGTGTGCGCACAATTTTTGGCACAGGAGCCCAAAAAGGTCAGTCACTACTGGTATAGAGTCTCCTGCTTGAGCAGAGAGTGGACTGGAAGACCTCCAAGGTCCCTTCAAACTCTGTTATTCTGACTACCTGTAAAATGAGAAGGGGGAGGGAAGATGTACAACCGATGTTCACATGGTAAGTAACAAAGGAGACCAAGGAATATTAATTTATTTCTAAAATAGCATGGACATATGATGCATTAAAAATAAGCTCATCCCGATTTTAAAATAGATAGAACAATGAAGAAATAGTTCACTGCTGTTATAATTATCTATGAAGCTTGAAGATTATTCATCATTTATAAGGAATATTGTACAGGTAGTCCTCAACTTACGGTCATAATAAAGATCAGGATTTCTGTTGCTAAGCAAGGTGGCTGTTAAGTAAGGTGATGTTGTGGTCCACCGGCAGCTGATGGAGCTGGCAGAAGAGTCGGGGATGGGGCCAGAGCAGGCTAGCAGTCATCAGACAGCAGTGAGGCGGGGAAGCTTCTGGAATCAGCTCCCAGCCTGCGCGTGTGCAGAGCTGTCAAAAGGAAGGAACAATTAAGAACTCAGGGTCGATGTGAGAGTAAAGCCACAGGTGGACGATAAATGGCCCCTCCCATTAAGGATTAAAAGAGGAGCAAAAGGGGAGGGGGCTTTTGCGGGAAACAATTTGTTCGTTCCAGCCTCGTGAAGATTTATCTGTGTAATCTAGAGACTCTGTGCCCAGCCCTTCCCTGTCAGCACTGCGTGTGGAAATATTTACCAAGCAGTTTTCCAAGATAGATAAGGTCTTATACTTTTGCAAGCCTGTTTGCTAGGCTGTTGGCTGAATGTCAATGCAATAAATTCACATTCATTTAATAAAAGAGGTTTTGCCGAGACACAGAGTTTGCTTAGTGCTTTTGGGGAAAGCCAAGGACAGAACAGGTGCGCCTGATTTTGCAACCTTTTTTTGCCACAGTTGTTAAACAGTTGTTAATTGAATCCCATTGTCGATAAACTAACCTGGCTCTCCTAACTGACTTTGCTTGCCACATAGCCTCGGGATCATAATCATAAGCTGGTTGCCAACCGCATGAATTTTGATTACTTGACCTTGAGGATGCTACAATGGTCAAAAGCATGAGGGCCATTCATAAATCACTTTTTTCAGTGCCACTGTCATGTCGAATAGTTCCTAAACAAATGGTTGTAAGTTATACTACTTAAAGGGAATTGGGCATACTAAGCTACTTTCTGTTGTTCTGCCCTGTGTAGATGAGCAGTTTAAAATGCTCGTGGCAACTCATAAAACATTTAGAAAACATTTTTGAAGTTTGGCTCGAGAATCATGATTCAATTAGGGTGATTGCTGGAATCCTGACAGCTCATATTACAAACCTTAGGTGGAACAAAATTAGGGCTATCAAATCTGTGTTACCAACATTTGGAATGAAGGATCCTTGGTGCTCTCTGAGCTTGGTTATTTTCTTGCAGACATTCCATTACCCAAACTAGGTACATCATCAGTGCTAGTAAGGAGTGGGATTTGCTCTCAATTTATATTCTGGTGGTTTGCTCTGTCAGTGTCGGTGGGAATGGTTTTGGTGGTTCTTTGTTTGGGTTGTGTACTGTTAGCTTGTTTGATAGTTCTTTGATTAGGGTATTGTTTACTTTTTGATTGTTGGTCTGACATTAACCTTCGGGTTAATCTCAGCTGTTGATTGCGGGTGGGGAAGGGTCTTTTTGTCCCCTTTTTTGGCTTGTTGATTGCCAGCTTTCAAACTCATGCTGGAGCCCATCCTCGGGGAACTTCTCTCTAGCAGAATGTGTTAGAGAACTAGAGAGAAGTTCCTTGAGGATGGGCTCCAGCATGATTCTGAAAGCTCAGAAGACTAAACCTCTGGTTCTGGTGACTGACACAGATTGGATCCTGCAACATTATCCTGGGACACGTATATTCGCCTTCATTGTGTTTCTTGCACAGTATGTAGATGTTTAAATCACTAGATTGCAAGGAGTTAATATGTCTGGGCTACCAAATCTAACAGTAAATACTGATTAATATAGTGGCTGCCTTAGCTGAGTGTATTATATGAATCCAGTCCATGGCTCTATTTCCACAATGTTCTTCACTGGGTAAATGTGGGGTTCCCTTGACAACAGAAACTCTCAAAAAGCATTAATCAATCCAGTTGATTAAACATCAGGAGTTTATTTCAGAACCAAACAAATCCAGACTTGTGTATTATTAAGCGCATTTCTATCCAGGTAGCCATGTAGTGGGAATACTTAAACCCAATCAATGGACTTATACTACTTTGCTTATTTGGTCCTCCAAGAAAAAGAGCCGGCAAGAAAGAGTAGCTCAAAATCATAGATCTCCATTGCCAAAAACCTCTCCAGCTCTAGAATCATGGGATATTTTTCCCATTAGAGCAATAGAAAAGATGCCATCCTGAAGATATCCTTGGGATATTGGGTACTTCATGGAGAAAATGAGCAGTGACTGCATTCCAAAAATAATGAATCGGGGACTGAATTTTGTGTGATTGTACATTATCATTTAGGACAATTAAATCAATTCATGAGAGTTACTCATATCAAGACGTGAATGGCTTAGCTATAATTTATTGTGCAATTTACAATTTACAATTAACAAGAGTTTTGGTGCTGCAGCTTGCTTTATTTCATTTTACTTTAGATTTATTTATATACATCCCACCTTTATTATTTTTACAAATAACTCAAGGCAGCAAACTTATCCTCCGATTTTCCTCATACCCATAAACCTGTGAGAGGGGTAGGGCTGAGAGAGAGTGATTGCCCCAACATTACCCAACTGGCTTTCATGATTAAGGCAAGACTTGAACTCACAGTCTCCCGGTTTCTAATCTGGTGCTTTAATCATTAGACAAACTAATTTGTTGAGGAAACTACGGTGGCTTGATTCACAGAATATAAAGATATAAATCATTGTTTATAAACACAAACAAATTATCATGGGTGATCTCAGGCTATATTTCACTACATTCATTAGGTTAATAGGAAACTGAAGACCAATATCTTTCCACAGAATTTCATGGCAAAATCTTCAATTAACTACTGATAACAGGATAAACAAACAAATTCAAAGATAGGTTCTGATAACATTGGTATCCCATGATTCTTAAATAGTTCCCAGGAGGGAAGTATTTAGTATTTATTTAGTATATATTTGATTTGTCAATAACTTACAAGATACAGGTATAAGAATAAATATAGTTTTGAATACATGAGATAGATACTTATAAGAAAAATAAAAAACAATAGGACAGGGACAGTAGGCACGATTGGTGCGCTTACGCACACTCCCTACAGGCCTCTTAGGAAGGGGGTGAGGTCAATAGTAGACAGTGTAAGTTTAAAGCTTTTGGGATTTGGGGAAGAAACCACAGAGTCAGGTAGAGTATTCCAAACATTGACCACTCTGTTGCTGAAGTCGTATTTTCTGCAGTCAAGTTTGGTGCGGTTAACCTTGAGTTTGTATCCATTGTGTGCTCTTGTATTGTTATGATTAAGGCTGAAGTATTCATTTGCAGGTAGGACATTGCAAAGTATGATTTTATATACTATATTTAGATTGGACCGGAGGCGGCGTAGTTCTAGTTTTCTAGGTCTAGAGTTTCAAGTCTGGTAGCATAAGGTATTCTGCAATGAGTAGACGAGCGGAGAACTCTTCTTGTGAAAATAAATTACTTTATTTTCCACATCTTTTTTTTTTTTTCTGTCCATAAATTAAAAAAAAATGGCAACAGTGTTATGTGGAATGATGTGTTAGTAGAATAGTATTCTAATCCATCATTTTTATTACAGGCTTCACAAATTTAGAACATTTGATAAACAGTTACCTTCACGTTGTCTTGAAACAGACTTTTAGTACAATCTTCCATCTGTGTAACTGATTATTCAAGAATCCTCTTTTTTTGCTTGTTTTAAATCATCTTACTTTTAGTCTTCGACACCTAAATTCTACCAATGCAAGTTTTTTTTTTAATGTGACCCTTTCTTTTTCAAAATAAGAACTTCTGATTTCACCCAACTTTCACAAGTATTGTTGTCACAATTCTAAACAGGGAGAGTGGAATATATTATTAATTTTCTTTTGGTTATCTTTGTTAGAGAAATAATCGGGAAGGGGGGAACCCAGCAGTCTTCTCTGTCACCTGATTGGCAAGGTTCAGATCTGTTCCTCTTTTCAGTGAGGATTGAAAGTCTCCAAAGTTGAGGAATCTTCCATCTTGGTCACACATAGAAGAACATGATAAGTAATGTTCCAAGATGGAAACCTCTGGATACCAATACAAGCAAGTTTAAAAAATCTATTTAACACAAGGCATTTTAAGGGGTGGAACTGCACTGACTGACCCACTTTTGGTGATTTACCCATTTCAAAACAAATGGAAAACCCTCTAATGATCTATGACGGGTGTCAAACGCAATTTCATTGAGGGCTGTATCTGGGTTGTGTTTGACCTCAGGGGGCCAGGTGGGTGTGGCCAGCTTGACGCCACTCGTGTCAGGGGTGCCTATGGCGTCTCGAGCACTCTGCCAGTGAAAACGGAGTGAGCATATTATCCCCAACAATCCGGGTCCTCATTTTATCAACCTTGGAAGGATGGAAAGCTGAATCAACCTTGAGCCCCATCAGGACTGAACTCCAGGCTGTGGGCAGAGTTTGCCTGCAATACTGCACTTTAACCACTGTACCACCTGAGCTCCAGTATACAATAGTACAGTGTTGGAAGAAAAAAATCCATCTGGTTCAGTTCCAAGCTGGGAGAAAGACACTGGAAACATGGAAGCTGATTGGAAAGATAATTTATTGATGAAGCAGAACCACATGTGATCCTGGGAAGCTGACAAAATGGAGTTGAGAGTGGGTGAGCTTTTATACTTCTTTGGGCTTTGTATTTGGCTGTTGTCAGATTCCTATGGGGTCACGTAGGGGTTATATAGGGGTCACAGCTGGCTCCATAGGCAAAAGAGTAAATGTAAATCCTAGGTGTTTGTCTGAGCTAATCTGGTCAACCTCTGGCTTATTGTTTATCAGTTCCAAGGTTTCTGTAATTCTGAAGTTTGGACTGCTCTGAGAAGGTTCAATGAAGGGGCTTGTGTTCTGAAAGACTGTTGGGCAATTCCTACTATGACTAATGACATTCGTCCTGTGTTGGATCTTAGGTGAGGAGCTGCTTCTAAACCTATCACTCCGCCTTTGTTACCTGTCAAACTTTGCTCAAGCAGTTTTGAAATATCCTGTCTTGAATGGATTTCTGCCTGCAATATTTGCTTTGCTTATGACTAGAGCCATCTAGGTAGTTGGCTTCTTCTTTTAATAAGCTCTTTATCTCTTAAGAGCTGGCATCTGCTGTGGGCTTTTATGAAAACATGGGGACTGCTTTCTGCCTCTTAAAAAACACGTTTCTCCATTTCTCCCTTTGGGGAAATATAATATTCTGCTTTTTTATCAAAACAATTCATTCTTCTAGTAGGGCGTGTTTCTCACAACAGTATTCTTATTTAAGAAGTAAAGAAGGACATTTGCATTCCCTTAAGCTTCTCTGTTTTTTCCCCTTCTCTAAATATGATTTTATAGCTTGCTGTTGTGAGGACAAACCAGCATGGACTGATCCAGAGATGGTATTCAGCAGGTTCTGACCAGTTCTGGAGAACCGGTAGAGGAAATTTTGAGTAGTTCAGAGAACTGGCAAATACTACCTCTGACTGGCCCTGGCCCATCTATTCTCTGCCCCCCGAGTCCCAGCTGATTGGCTGGATCTTCTTTGGTTGCCCCGGACAGGAAAATGGAGCTGGAAAGCAGGTTAGTGGGGTGGGGAGAGAATGGGGATTTTGCAGTAACCTTCCCCTGCCACGCCCACCAAGCCACACCCACAGAACTGGTAGTAAAAAAAAAAATGAATCCCATCACTGGACTGATCCAGCTTTGTGTGCTTCCTTTCATTTCCCTCCTCCCCATTTTCCTAAAATTTCAGGGCAAGTCAAAAGGAATAAGTGGGAGGAGGAAACCTCCAAAGAGACAGTGATATGGAAACTAATTAAAATAAAGCCTTGTTTCTCTGCTCCTCATTAAGTATTCAGTATACAACAATACAGAAGTTCCAGGGAAGGAAGGATTGTTCTTTTCTAAACATTCAGCCTTTGTGTCCAGAAATAACCCACTCCAAATAAACAGTGACTCAGACTGCAACAGTGAGGGATGTCTGAAATCTGTAAAAGTCTTATTTGATTTGGTGCTTTTCTGCAAGCTTTTAACAAATGAAAGTGCTAGGCAGATTGGCCAAAACAGCGTAATGATTAAACTGACAAAACTTCAGAAAATGAACCATGGTGGTGAAGGCCAGATTAAAAAAATAAAACATCAACTCTCAGCTTTAAAATAGATCAGTGCGACTATTGATATACCAAACCAAGCATGATCTGCTAAGTCATGTGGATTACTCACTTACTTTTCAAGCCAAGTGGAAACTTTAAAAAAAATATGCACTATGACTTGAGGTCAGAAATAACCCTTCCCTTATAGAAAGTTAGCACCCACCTCTCTTCTAGAAGAATGAAATATTTTGGGAAATATTAAAAAGGCAGAATATTACATTTCCCTGGATGAGAAATGGAGAAACATGTTTTTTTTAGAGGGAGAAAGCAGCCCCCACCTTTCTTAATAGGTCACAGTAGATGTCAGCACTTAAGAGACAAAGAGATAGATAGCTCTATTCATAGGCGAAGCAAATATTTTGAAATTCCCTGCAGCAAGGTTTGAACAAAGGTAGGATTAGCCCTCAGCCACAATAGGAATTGCCCAACACCCTTTCAGAACACAGGCCCCTTCACTCCATCATCTCAGTTGCACCACCCCCAGAAAACTTCAACCAAACCTGGGAGCTCGGATAACATATAGAGCCAGCTATGACCCTTACATAACCCCTACAACAATCAATAGAATACATGGTCTTTCACAGGAATAGGAAGCTCAGGTGCAAAGGCCAAGAGAAGGTATAAAAAACCCTCACTCTTAACTCCATGTTGTTCTGCTTCATCATTAAACCATCTTTCCAATCAGCCTCCATGTTTCCAGCGTCTTTCTCCCAGCTTGGAACTGATCCAGATGGATATTTCTTCCGATACTTGTTATTTAAAAAAACAAGTTTAATGCTCTCTATTACTGATAAACCAAACCCAGTTTGTTGGGCATAATGCTACATAACATGTAGTCCTTGGCTTACAACTATTTGTTTAATGATCATTTGAAGTTACAACAGCACTGAAAAGGTGACTTATGGACCTTTCCTTGCACTTATGACTGTTGCAGCCTCAAAAATGAATTGTAATCAAAATTTGGATGCTTGGCAACTGTCATGTATTAATAATGGCTGCAACATCCTGAGGTCATGTGATCACTGTAGAGCCATGGTGGTGCAGTGGTTAGAATGCAGTACTGTAGGCTAACTCACTGTTCACTCCAGGAGTTCGATTCTGAGCAGCTCAAAGTTGACTCAAGCTTCCATTCTTCCATGGGTGGGATGCTACTGGTTCTGCCCGGTTCTATAGAACCGGTAGCTCTGAAGAGCAGCAGACACTGAACTGGTTCTGTTTTTTCTGCTGTTTGGCCCACCTGCCCACCCAGGATCTTATCTGTCCTTTATTTCCTGCTTTTTCAACCTCAGCTGCTTTGCGTGGTACAGCTGGGATTGAAAAAGCAGGAAAAAAGAGGCTTTTCAAACGCTGCGCACCCACGTGCAGCGCTTTTCAGCTGTCTGGGCGGCACAGCTGATGGGCACCGAACCGGTAGTAACACTAGTTTGATCCCACCCCTGAATTCTTCCAAGGTCGGTAAAATGAGGAGCCAGATTGTTGAGGATAATATGCTGACTCTGTAAACCTCTTGGAGAGGGCTATAAAGCCCTGTAAAGAAGTTTATAAGCCTAAAAGTGCTATTGCTATTGCTATTTAACCTTCTCAGCCATTTTCTATCCAAGCAAATTCAATGGGAGGGATCAAGATTCGGTTAATGACCATGTGATTCATTTAACAATGGCAGTGTTTCACTTAACAACTATGACAAAAAGATCTAAAATGAGGTTGCCTTTCTGAACACCAATCTTGCTTAGCAACAGAAATTCTGATTGCAATTGTGACCATAAGTCAAGGACTATTGGTACTGTTCAAACTTCTTCTTCAGTGAAAAGGCCAATGAAAATAAAAATTGGGAATAAAAAATTACTCCCAATATTTAGGGAGTAATTCTTAACAAGTTTGTAATCTGATTTAAAGTGTTTTTCAAGTGTTCTATCAGTGCAGGCAAACGCTGCATCAATAAAGTTCTAACCAAAAAAGACTTTTACTGAAAAGCATACATGAAAATCACATCAGGATTATTTATTGATGGTGGAGAGAAAGAACAAAATGTAGAGCTACAATAAAAGAATGGAATAATGGAAAATAGCAATGCATGTGTTTCACTTTAGAAATGGTCACTAAGAACTTCAAAATCCATGAAGAAATGCATATAAAAACATCTTACATCTGCCAGTGAAGCATTTTATGACAGATGTCATATTTTATTGGCCTTTTCATTGAAGAACCTTGAACATCCTTTCAGCACTATTAATTCATGGTTATTTGGGAAGATGATTAAAAAGGTCAAAGAGCCAACTCACCAACAGTTGACGGTTTAAAACTATATGTGACTGAGAGAAATTATTAATCCCCATGGACAAAATTTACACTAATAGATCAAATAAGATGAAGTTACTGAAATAATTTTATAGAGTTAACATTAATGTAGTTGGCAAATCTTTCAAAGTTCCCTTCCCTGGACAAATAAAGTACAGAAAAATTCTGAGATTATCTTCAGGGAATTTTGTGAATAACATTGTAAATTCCAAGGACTGTTTGTTTTCCAATTATAAGGCCCTTCATAACTTTTCATTAAATAGATGTCTTAGTTCTATCACAGATTTTAAAGCATTATTATTATGTATAACAATACAATTATATACACAACTTTGTGAAACCACAGCAGTCAGATCTTTGGCTGGTGTTGGCCTTTATACACATTGAGTTCTTCCCAAGGATTAAGATATTGTAATGTTATGTCTCCTCTTGGAAATTCAAACGAACAAACAGAAAGCAGCCGTTTCACAATCAAATCAAACTGAAGGAAATAACAAGATAACGGCTGGCAGAAACTGTTAGGACTCCCCTTCGAAATTCAAACAAACAGAGAGCTCTTTGCAGTAACGTCCTCATTCAAAATAGTCATTTTGTTCCTGGCGAAAGGCACCAGCACAGCTGTGTCCTTTTATACCCATTAAGGCAACGTGCTAATTAACTGGCTTGCCCTTCAGATTAACGTTTCCTGGTTCTGACGTCAATCCACGATCTAACAGTCATCAGATTCAAAACTCCTAACAAGACCAATCCTTCCAATCACAACAAATTGGCATACATTAAAATGAAATTTTGTTGCATACAGATCTCAAAGGGTCTCCACCTCTAACATACACGACATAACATGACAAAATAAATAAATACAAAATTATGTATATACCCACATATATTACATGACACAGAGAAACAACACAGTCTAATTTGTATGTGTACGTGAACATGATGAAAAAAATCTTATGAGTTTACCAGATGGATGGCATAGGGAACAAAGCTATTACAGAATCTGTTATCCTGCTAGAAATACTTTGAAACCTCCTCCCAGAGGGGACCAACAGAAACAGACATCTGGTAGGGCCTTCTCCATGGTGGCTCCCTTCCTTTGGAACAAGGGTCTTCAAACTTAGCAAGTTTAAGATTTGTGGACTTCAACTCCCAGAATTCCTGAGCTAACATGACTGGAAGAGGAATTCTGGGAGTTGAAGTTCACAAATTTTAAAGTTGCCAAGTTGGAAGACCCCTGCTCTGGAACATCATCCCTCTGAAAATTAGACTAGCCCCCACTTTGACACTCTTTTGGAAGTCCCTTTTACCAATGGGCCAGGGGAACCCAGAGTGTAAGGGAGCCCATGGTGGCTTATTTAATCATGTGCTGTCACTGAGGGTGGGTACGTGGGTGTCATTTTTTTCCTATATTGTGGGTTTTTTTTGTTGTTGTTGTTGTAGGTCACTGCGAGTGAGAAGGCGGATATATAAATTTCCTAAGTAAATTGGTCATCTTCACCGAACATTTGCACCTGTCCTATTCTAAATCCCCTCCCATCTGGCCACACAACTCATAGTGAAACATATGAGCAGGTCAACTTCTGCCTTCCAAATGGCACATCTATGCAACCTACACCGATGCAACATGTTAATTCATACATGTTAATACCATACATGTAAGTACCCGTGAAAACTTAAGAAAACAAACAAACAAACATATATATATGTTATGTCTCCCCTTGGAAATTCAAACGAACGAACACAAAACAGCCGTTTCACAATCAAATCAAACTGAAGGAAAATAACAAGATAACGACTGGCAAAAACTGTTAGGACTCCCCTTCAAAATTCAAACAAACAGAGATCTCTTTGCTGTAACGTCCTCATTCAAAGTAGTCATTTTGTTTCTGGCGAAAGGCACCAGCTCAGCTGTGTCCTTTTATACCCATTAAGGCAATGTGCTAATTAACTGGCTTGCCCTTCAGATTAACGTTTCCTGGTTCTGACGTCAATCCACGATCTAACAGTCATCAGAGTCAAAACTCCCAACAGGACCGATCCTTCCAATCACAACACTATCCCCCACCGCAGGGCCCTTCCCCCGAGTCTGATGATTAACTTGACGATGTTTCGTCGACAACCCCACTCTGTCTCCCACAGCCAATGGAGGCGTCGCTCATTCCAATTGTCTCAGGTGGTCTACACATTGGAGACTTGGAAAAGAAATACCGTTCTGCGACCAAGCCACCAACGGATTGTGCAAACGCAACCAGGACATTCCGAGCACCAAAGGGAGATGAAGGTTCGAGGTGATATAAAAACTTATCGCCTCCTCGTGATCCCCAATGATCATACGCACTGGCTGGGTGGCGAAACGAATGGGCCCAGACTTGAGCTCACGCCCATCCACGGTTTCCCCCTTAATGGGTGGATGTACAGCAACCAATGGGATCCCATAGTGCATAGCAAAAGCTCGGTCCATAAAGCTGGTTGTAGCCCCTGAGTCCACCAATGCAACAGCGGGAATTCCCTCCTTCTGTGACTGTAGAAAAATTCGAGTGTCCAAAAGTAAATGCCGAGGAGGGCCAGGATTTACTTCAGCAATTTGAGGTGGGGATGTGAAATGTGTCCGACCTAGGGTTTCCTTGAGGTCAGGTCTACCCTGTTTTCCTGACGAGCCAAGAGTGGTTTCAGGTATGGGTCTGCGGGTCCCTCTCCGTTTGCAGGAATTAACAAAATGTCCCAGACCCCCGCAATAAAGGCACAAGCCTTCCTGGAACCTTCTCGAACGTTCTCGCACCGTTAAGCGAGGGCGGAGTGCGCCTAACTCCATCGGCTCCTCAACATTAACCGTGGGTTGGAAAACTCTCGGTGGCGTGGGTTGTGCACGAGAAAATGAAGATGGTTCCATACCGAGCCGTTTGCATCCACGTTGCTGTAAACGAGCTTCAATTCGTAAGCACTGAACTATCAATGCATCCAAAGTCAAAGCCCTCTCTGCATGGACCAGCTCATCTTTGATGGCATCAGACAAGCCTTCCTGGAATGCAGCCATATGAGCCGGTTCGTTCCAGTTAGAGTCCAAACACAGCAAACGAAATTCTGCAACGTATTCCTGCAGGGAACGTTTCCCCTGATTAATGTCCGATAACCGTCTGTCCACAGTTTGTATCGTAATTGGGTTCTCAAACATCACTCTCATTTGTTGAAGAAAACCCTGGAAATCATTCAACAACGGGCTATCTTGAACTAACAAGGGAGTAGCCCAATTAGCAGCCTGCCCAGATAAAAGGCTAAGAATAAATCCTGTCTTAGCCCGATCATTTGGAAAGTTTTCAGGCCTCAAGGACATAAATAATTGACACTGCCCCAGAAATGCCGGAAACATGTCCATTTGCCCTGAAAATTTCTCCGGCATGGATACTGGGCTTTTCCTCTCAGGAGGGGCAGGGGGAACAGCAGCAGGGCTTGGTAAGCTGGAAACATAATTCAGCAATTGTGTTACCTGATTCTGAAGCGTCACATTGCTTTGCAGTAGCTGATTAATTTGTTGTTGTTGCTGCTCTACCAAACGCTGCAGTTGATTTAAATCCATCTTGCTTGAAAGATGGTTTGTTTGGGCCAGGAACAATAATGTTATGTCTCCTCTTGGAAATTCAAACGAACAAACAGAAAGCAGCCATTTCACAATCAAATCAAACTGAAGGAAATAACAAGATAATGGCTGGCAGAAACTGTTAGGACTCCCCTTCGAAATTCAAACAAACAGAGAGCTCTTTGCAGTAATGTCCTCATTCAAAATAGTCATTTTGTTCCTGGCGAAAGGCACCAGCTCAGCTGTGTCCTTTTATACCCATTAAGGCAACGTGCTAATTAACTGGCTTGCCCTTCAGATTAACGTTTCCTGGTTCTGACGTCAATCCACGATCTAACAGTCATCAGAGTCAAAACTCCCAACAGGACCGATCCTTCCAATCACAACACTGTAATTGTTATGTCCCTGGAACTTGCCAAAGTCCCCACCCAGGTCCGTTCATGCTGCAGGGGCGTTTGCTGCCCCTCATTGGCTGGCCTCCCTCGACAGCCGGCTATAAAAGCCAGCTGCAGGGTCCGGCCAGCCGCTGTTCGCTGTGAGCCTGCTCCAGGCAGGGCTAACACGTTCAGTCCTTTATTGTTACAATAAAGTCTTGTTGCATCCATGCCCTGGTCTAGCCTCTCATTGCTCAACTACAACACTGGCGACGAGGATGGGATGGCTACCAGAGGCAATCCGCAACAGCTGAAATCACTAAATCGCTGAGCCGCAGCCGTGCCGCCGGAGAGCTCGGTCAGCAAGAGCGAAAGTAATAAGCATCTGTAGCCGCTTGGTTAGCAAGCTACAGGGGAAAGTGGAGTGCTGCGAGCCGCAGCCGCTCAACACAGAAGAGCGCGAAATTCAAACGGCTGTCATTTGGATTTCTTGCCGGAATACAGCGCGGTGCTGTTATTCCGAGTCACTGACGCCTACGCAGGTGCGAAATTTGAAGCGCTATCAGAGGCGGCTAGCCATTACCACCTACGCTCCCCAGGAGTGTGAAATTCAAAACGCTGCCAACAGCCGTTGCAGCCTAGCCACAATTGTTAGCCCAGAGAGAGCAGAGAGGTTCTGTGGAGCCTCTCCAGAGCTGTAGTCACTAGCCTGACAAGAACACAAAGTGCCATTTTGTTGTCCCAGAGAGATTTCACAGCAGCATAACCTGCAGAAGTCCTCATCATGAACTCCAACCCAGCCTTCCCACCGTTCAAGCCGGATGAAGAAAAGTGGGAGTCATACAAAAATCGTTTTAATCACTACATCGATGCCATTGGTCTGGCTGATGCTGGGGAGCACAGAAAGAAGTCATTCTTCCTCAGTTATTGCGGAGCCATCGTTTTTGATACCGCCACAGCACTCGTTGCTCCACGTGAGTTAAAGAATGTCCCCTGGGCAGAATTGCTGGAGATCCTCACCAATCATTACTCCCCCAGACCCTCACAAATCGCGACGCGTTTCACCTTCCGGATGAGGAAGCAAGCAGAAAAGGAAACCGTCAACCAATATATGGCCGCCTTGAGGACTGCAGCCCTCCACTGTGGGTTCGGGAACTATCTAGATGACATGCTCCTCGACCAGCTCGTCTGCGGGGTCAAAGACCTTCACCTCCAAAGGCGACTACTCGCCAGGAAGGACCTCAACCTCTCCCAGGCCGTCGAGGAAGCCTTGGCAGCAGAACTGGCAACCCAGTCAGCCACCGAAATTCAAGGTCCCGTTCCCAAACAAAGCTGCGCCACCGTTCATTCAGAAGAGGTAGTCAACAAAGATGATCCCAACGATCAAACAGACATCCATCGCCTCACTCATGCCAAACAACCACAGGCAGGAGCCAGGCAAGAAAGCAACAGCGCACCCAAACACATCGTCCTGTGCCTATCCTGTGGCGGACCTCACTCGAGAGCTTCGTGCAAATTCAAGGGGGCCATCTGCAACAATTGCCACAAAAAGGGCCACATCGCCAGAGTCTGCCAGGCCGCGCACAACTCAGCACAAAAGGTTCCTTCCTTTTCCCATTCTGGGCCCCAAAGGCAAGTACTAAATTGTCACACTTGCTACCATGCTAACCACACCTGTCACTCTATTAGTAAAATAACACTCTCCATTTTATTAGAAGGTAAACCTTGTCGTATGGAGGTTGACACGGGGTCAGCGCTCTCAATCATCTCTTGGAGCACCCTCAAGAAAATCCAGCCCAGACTATCCAGAAACCAGCTCCAGAAGTGCCAGATCACCTTGAGGGATTATCAGGGAAAGGACATTCCAGTACTCGGCAAAGGCAAGTTCCTTGTTCATTTTAAAGCTTTCAAAGGCCACCTGCCTCTAGTGGTAGTTAACGGCAACCTCCCTAGTCTTCTGGGGCTTGATTGGTTCCCCTACCTCGGCCTAGGGTTAACAGGAGTCCATGCTGTCTCAGCTTCTGACACTGACTCCTTATTCACTGACTACTCAGACGTATTCAGCGATGAGTTAGGGTGTTATAATGGTACCCCCATCTCATTTGCAGTTGACCCCCAAGCGGTTCCAGTCTGGCTGAAACCTCGTAGAGTCCCATTCACCATTCGGCCTAAACTGGACGCAGAGCTGGATAAATTATTAAAGCAAGGGGTCATCGAGCCGACAGACTTCGCCAAATGGGAGACGCCAATTGTCACACCCCTTAAAAAGGATGGCAGCCTGAGAATTTGTTCGGACTACAAAACAACATTTAACCACTTTCTACAAGTTAGCGCGTACCCAGTCCCGGTCATTCAACATTTATTGCATACCTTTGAGCCTGGCAACATTTTTGCCAAATTGGACATGTCACAAGCATATCAACAGTTCCCTGTTGACAACCAAACAGCCGAACTGCAAACCATTGTGACCCACAGGGGTGCTTTCCGGTGCAGGCGTCTCCAGTTTGGCGTAAGTGTTGCCCCGGGCATTTTCCAATCCCTCATGGAGCGTATACTGCAGGGCCTCCCTGGCGTAGTGCCCTACTTCGACGACATATTGGTCTCGGCCAGGGACAGGCCCCAACTCTTCCAGAGAGTCAGAGCAGTGTTAGACAGTTTCAGACAGCATGGCCTCAAATTAAAAAGGGAGAAATGTGCCATTGCCACTAGCCAGGTGGACTTTCTGGGCTATAGAATTGACGCCTCAGGCATTCACCCCCTAGAATCCAAGGTCAAGGCAATTCATGAGGCACCCACGCCAACCACTAAAGCCGAGCTACAAGCCTTTTTGGGATTATTGAACTTTTATGCATCATTTCTACCTCACAAAGCATCAGTAGCAGAGCCTTTTACACAGGCTCTTAGATAAAAAATCACCTTGGCACTGGGGACACAAGGAAGACACCGCTTTTCACGCAGTCAAATCACTGCTCACATCAGACGCGGTCCTTATTCAATTTGACCCACACCTCCCATTGGTACTAGCCGCAGATGCATCCCCTTTTGGGATTGGAGCCGTATTAAAGCCATAGACTACCCAACGGCTCCGAGGCACCAATCGCTTTCTTTTCCAGAACGCTCTCAGCAACAGAGCGTAACTATAGTCAAATCGACAAGGAGGCTTTAGCCGCAGTGGCCTGATTAAGAAATTTCATGAATTCCTTTTTGGCCACAACTTCGAACTAATCACGGATCACAAGCCTCTCCTGGGTCTTCTATCTGGAGACAAGCAGACTCCCCAAGTGTTGTCTCCCAGAATGACGAGGTGGACCTTGTTCCTGGCGGCTTATTCGTACAAGCTCATCCACCGCCCAGGAAAAACATTAAGCCACGCAGACGCCCTCAGCCGCTGCCCCCTGCCAGCTCCAGCTGAAGACCCGGCCCCGGTCCATGCCATCTTCGATGTCACCAAGCTCGACCTTCCTGTCACCGCCCTCGACATCGCCACCAAATCCAAGACGGACAAAACAATCGACCAGGTACTGGACTGGGTGAGGAGGGGGTGGCCGGGCTCTAACCTCGCAGCCGAATTCACACCTTTTAAGACCCATCAACAGGAACTATCTAGCTTACAGGGCTGCCTGTTGTGGGGCACCCGGGTTGTCATTCCGGCCTCACTTCACACACCAGTCTTAGAGGCACTACACAAGGGCCACCCGGGCATTGTCCGGATGAAGGCGTTGGCTCGGAGTTACATCTGGTGGCCAGGCTTGGACGACGACATCGTCAAGTGGGTAAGCTCATGCCAACCCTGTCAGGAATCCAGACCATTCCCCCCAGTCACCACCCCCACAAAGTGGGAGAGCGCCAACGCGCCTTGGTCAAGGCTACACATTGACTTAGCGGGTCCAATACACGGCAAAACCTTCTTGGTGGTCGTAGATTCATACTCTAAATGGATCGATGTGGCCCAACTATCCACGACCACCACGCAAGCGGTTATCAAGGCTCTGACCTGCCTATTCGTAACACACGGGCTACCAGATACCATAGTTTCGGATAATGGCCCCCAGTTTGCCTCAACAGAATTTAGCCGTTTTGCCACCAATCTTGGCATCCGACACATCTTCACGGCCCCCTTTCATCCTGCCAGCAACGGGCTGGCGGAGAGAGCCGTTAGATCCACAAAGGAAGCGTTAGCCAGATTCAGCAAAGAAGATTGGCATCACAGACTCTCCCGCTTCTTGCTAAGCCAACACTCAACCCCTTGCATGGTCACCAACAAATCCCCAGCTGAACTTCTGATGGGTAGACACCTAAGAACTGTGTTGGATAGGCTCCACCCTCACTATTGCCCTGACACCCCTCACGCTTCAATGACGGGGGTCAGAGATTTTGTCTTGCAGGAACATGTCTTTGCAAGGAACTATGCCGGAGACCCACTGTGGATTCCAGGAGTGATAGTAGCCATCACCGGTCCCAGGTCGTACCGAGTCCAGCTGGAAGACAGCCGCATCTGGAGAAGACACCTGGATCAGCTAAGGAAGCGACAGGGTACCTTCGCCAGTGCTGGATCGTGGGCTCAGGTCGACCCCCAGGTGCCACACCAAACTCTCATCGAAGACCATGCCAGAATCTCTTCGCCACCACCACCCGGACCAAGGGAGCAGGCAGTAGACGGGGACTGCCCGATGGGTCCTCCACCTGAACCAGCAGACGGGGCCACGACATCGCCGACCAGAAGCACTGCACCGGTACCAGCGCAAACCTCAGAGCGAGGCTGCACCCCATCACCAACCCTACCGGTTTCCTTGAACTCTGAGACACTTGGTAACTCACCGGAGTTACGACGCTCGGGGCGCCAGCACAGACCGCCCGCTTATTTAAATGACTATGCGTGTTCGCATCTGGGGGGAAGGGGTGTTATGTCCCTGGAACTTGCTCAACTACAACAGTAATGTATCAATATAGTATATGTGTGGTTTCAAGCAGTGTGGTCTTATATATTTGACAATGGACATCTTTTCAATATGCAGATTTTCTATGTCATCCAAAAAAATTTGGTTCGGTATCTAGTGTGCCAGTGACCATTGAGATTGCCATGGCCAGTTTATGCCATAATCTTTCAATTTTGATTTAACAGAGTAACAGAGTTGGGAGGACTCGTGGAGATCTTCTAATCCCCCTGCTCAAGGAGACCCTATACCATTCCGGACCAGTAGCTATCTAGTCTCTTCTTAAAGATTCCAGTGATAGAACACCCACAACTTCTGAAAGCAAGCTGTTCCATTGGTTTATTGTTCTGACTGCCAAGAAACTTCTCCTTAGTTCTAGGTTGCTTCTTTCCTTGATTAGTTTCCATCCATTACTTGTTGTGTTGCCTTCCGGTGCTTGGAAAATAGGTTGACCCCTTCTTTGTGGCAGCACTCAAATATTGGAACACTGCTATCATAATTTTCAAATTTTGTGATCTCCAATTCTTTGTTTTCCATTCTACTATCCCCTGGTATTACGCATCAATTATCTATACTTTTTTTTGCTTTTCAATCACAATTAAATCTGGTGTGTTATGAACCAAAATGTTATCAATTTGCATTTGAAAATCTCAGAATATTTTATTCTGGTCATTATCAACTATATTTCCAACTCTATGTTCCCATCATTTTTTTTATTACAGATGCATGGTAATTTGTATAGAAGTTCCAGTGAAACATTTAGGTGACTGTGTTGTGTCATTATTGATAATCAGTTTATGCCATCTTATTGCATGAGCCACTATTTCTTCTGCTTCTTTATACAGTCTGCACTAGGTAGCTTTGACAGCATTGAGTATAGTATAATTCCAGCATTCCCACTAATTCCATGCAAAGGTATTCTAATGACAACCTCAGCTCAGTTTCTGAAGGAGGACATCATGCCAAGATGGCAACAATGAGGCCATCATGGTAATGTAGATATAACAGAAAACAGATTGCTTGCCTAACACATTATAAGTTCTGTAGCTGTATTTATTAATTGGGAACATATAATAAGACGTTTCTGAAGATGGTTTGCACTTCTAAAAACTGGGTCAGTTACCATGACAATAAAAGCATAAGACTCTAAATGAAATGCAGAATGATGACAAGGAAAAGCTTCAATCTACACAGAACCTTTGATGATAGAGTAGTTGGGATAAAATGCATCATTCAAAAACCTAAAAAAATTACACTTAGAAGTATATAATTTTTGCTGAGGGATTCCTAGACAGACAACCAGACGGAACATCCTACAACAATATGAAATACATCTTAGAAAATCTTCTGCATTAATCACTTCTTTGTGCAGTGGGCCACTTGTGCTGTAAGAGGAAGCACACAAACTGAAAAGAGTCTGGAATAACTTTTGTTTTCATGCCACACCATTGTCTCTTAAGGATTTTGGATACAATTGCAAGAAGATGACAAAAGAATGTATTATGATCAATCTGCTTTTCCTCCAGGTTTATTGCAATCCCATGTCTACATAATGGTTTTTCATTATTGTGTTCTGAAGGTAAACCTGAAGGGAGTTGCAAGTAGAGCCAAGTCATTATACTGTCCAGTCCAGTCTGGGCCAGTCACTGGGACCAGATATTTAGTCATCCAAGCTTTCAGGCTCATGCTGGAGCCCATCATCAGGGAACTTCTCTCTAGCAATTTGTGAGCAATTCTCTGTGTGGTATTTATATGGTGTTTTCTGTGTGTGGTTTTTTTAAAGATGTTGACTGGGGTGTTGATGGCTGGCTATTATGTCATTGGCTTTGTTGTATCCCTGTGCTGCCAAGCCCTCGCCTCCTAAGTAATTTCTAAGGTGGTGATAAATCACCACTGATGAGTTGCTGTTGACTGATGAGAGGTCTGTTTCCCAGGCTTCAATCTTTGGTTTAGTGCTTGCTTGCCCAATAATCTCAGTAGCTGCAAAATTGAATGTATGTCCTTGCTTATTGCAATGTGAGGCTACCAATGAGTTCAAGTCTCCTCATCTGATCACTTGCTTGTGTGACTTGAAGGGCTCTCTTACTATAACCCATAGTAAGTGAAAGAAAAAGGTCAAGAGAGCCTTAGTCAAAACTAATTATTCTAATTGAGCCCAACAAATAGAAAATCTGTTTGGTTATCATATGACAAGAAGATTGGGAAGTCAGACATGGCTAGGTTGTGCATGTAACTTGGTGGAATCTAAACATATCCATTCCTTAAAAATGGGGAAGGAGGTCCCTTTTAATCTTCATTTAGACATCAGTTCTCTGACTGACTGTCTGATCTACCTATCTCTTTCTTCTTCCCTTCTGTGTTGTTTCCAAAGTTCTCACAATTTTGCTGATTTTTTTCTGATGACTACTTAAGCTTCATCATCTCCTTAAGTATTTTAATGTAAACAGATATTGTTGAGCTGCAATTTCCAGCAATCCAGCTTGGAACTGGGTTCAAGAACAGTGGGAAAACTACACATTCCTCTTCTACTTGTTCTCAATATCTTTCTCAGTCTGTTTGTCCTTTCTGATGTCTCTTCCTTCATTTTGTTTATTCATCTTTTTCTTTTGTATTTTCCTTCAAATCTTCCATTAGCAGTAAATAATTACCTCTTTTGCCCTTTTTGCATCTTCTTGTATTTATTGTTCTAATTTCCTTTTCATCTAACTTTCAATTTTCTTTGATATCTGAGCTTTGTTCTCTTCAGAAATGAAATACACATGTGTAAGATGGAAGATATCTGCTTGGTAATAGTACTTTAGAATATGTTTTTAGAGCAATAGTTCATTTGAATATGAATCATCACTGTGAGATGGCCACCAGAAAAGTGAACATTAAGTTAGCCTGCACAAATATACTTTCCTGTAAATATATGCTTTCTATTTCTCAAGAAATCACTCAATCCCATCTCAAGAATCATGTCAAGTTTCGGATGCCACACTTTATGAAAAATCTGGATGAACTGAAACAGATTTACAGAGGCTATCAGGAATGTTCAGGAAATTAATAACTAAATCCTATTGCCCAGAGTCATTGGAAGTTGGGCAGAATGATGATGACGATGGTAATGATGATGATAATAATAATAATAAAAATATACTCAGATGTTATCTTAACAGCTCTTAGTGTGATGACCCAGGGCACAAAGGCAACACAGTCAGATAATCAATAAGAGTCCCTTTATTAGCTCCAACTTTGCCCCCAATGTCCTGGTTACCTTCTGACTGGAGAAAAACTCTCCCAGGACAGCCTTTGACTGCAGAGAATCAAGTCCAAAATGTGGTCAACAAAAACTGTAATTATAAGTCCAATCAAGGCAAAATGGGGTAATTAGTTTGGCAGGGCAGGAGCAAGAATTCCAGACGTGAAGGCACGGCAATAACTCAACATGATTGGGAAGACGCCAGGAACACAGATAAGCAAAGTCAACACAAGATAAACTCATGTTTGCTCCCAGCAGCTGCCGCACTCAGCATGCATTTCTTTTCAACTCTCATTCCTAGGTGTGGCTAATGAAGGGTATCAGGGCCCTTTCCTCCCCCGTAAACCACACAACCCACATTGCTGTCTTCTCTGTTCCTCGCTGAGTGCCCTAGGATGAAGAGGGGGTAGGCCTGGGTTTTCGTCTGAACTCCCTCTCCCTTGTTCTACCTCTCTCCTACTCTGCGCAACCGGACTTTGCCCTTCTCCAGTTTCCTCCACAGCCAACAGAACCACACTCCCACTCCCTGTCAGCTATTCATCTTCCTCATGGGATTCAGACTCCAACAGGGACATGACACTTAGGTCCTTGGTTAGGACTTGAACTGTTAAATTTTTTCCACTTCCAGATTTTGAATCAAATTGAAGACTACATCATCATCATCATCATCCCTCCGTGGATATCCCCTTGTCATGGGTGAGAGGGTTGTTGTGCTCTGATGACCAGAAGGGACACCCATGTCAGACAGATCTTAGGAAAGAACCAGATGAATATTTTGAGAAAAACAGAAAAAGAAACCTACATAGACCATTATGTCTGCTATTAAAAATTGGAACAAAAAACAAACAAACCCAAGGGCTACTTAAAGTCAACTACTTAAAGTTTGAACTGTGGAAAAGAATTTGTCCAAATTCAGATATCACTGAAACACAATTAGCAAATCAAAGGAGATTCATCAGGAAAAAAATATATATTCAGGGATGCAGAACTGGAAGAGATTTAGAAATATTACAAAAGTGGAAGACCCAGAAACAATAACAGACCAGTAGAAGAAACTCAGATAACAACAGTTAGAAATATAAAGGAAACAACTGATACCAATTACAGAAATGATAACATAGAAGAAGTAATAACAACAAAACCAGAATAGGCCTGCACTGAAACAACCTATGAACTGAACCTGTAACATGAAAATATTAAAAGAGAAAATTATAGTGTATGCAGAACACAACTAGAAAGAAACAGAACACCAGTATTGAAAGTAATATTCCCTAAAGACCTGGCATTACAATGAAGGATGTGAATAAGGTGCTTGCAAGGATTAAAATAACGTCTATCAAATTGATCCATCAGCTTCCCTACAGTATAGCATTGATGATTACAGAAGAACTGAGTATTAAAATTAGAAAAGCAAATGCTGAAAGTGAATATGAGACTGGAAACTAACATAAAGATCACAAGCGAATAATTTAAAGAATATGAAACAGCAGAAACTTAAGAATGTAAAGATGAAGTCAAGGCTAATTCAAAAATATTGGCTTATCACCAGAAAGATTGAAGACACTTTGGAAATCACAAAAGAACAGTTAACAATAATAACTGGGGAAATGGAATGCAATGAAGTATGAATCATCAACTTTTGATTGATAAAATTGTTTTGGAGAATTGCATAGCGGGGGAAAACCATTTACACATGGTCTGAATTAATTATAAAAAGTGTTTGATTCATGACTACACAATAGGATCATGGAATGTTTGGAAATAACTGGTGTCAGTAAAAGCATTAAAATGTTTATAGAAAAAATAATGAAGCAGCGGAAGACAGAGTTGGTATTTGGAAATGAAAAATATGGGGTTGTCAACATTAGGAGAGGCATCTTCCAGGGTGACTCATTATCACTCTTATTACTTGTCATAAAATCTCACATTTGCTTTATATGCACAATTGGAAGCTTTATGGAAAATCAGAAATCAAAATCCAGTCAATGACAAACACTGTCAGCATTTTTAGCACAGATACAGCAATGGAATTTCGCCTGGAGAAATGCGTTCCAATAGCATTAAATCAGAATTGAAATGCCAAATGGTCAAACCATCAGGATGAAGCCTACAAGTATCCAAGCATTATACAGTGGGATAACAACAAGCATGGACAAGTTTAAAATGTGATACATCCAAGGGTGAGAAAAATGCTAAAGACAAAATTGAACAGTAGAAATACTATCAAAGCCATCGATACCTGGTCCAAACCTGTGATATAATACACTGCTGGAATTATGAACTGGACAGTTTGTCCTGAAAAAACAAGAAAAAGGATGACTATTCATCATCCCTGTTGCGGTATTGATAGATTATATCTGCTTGGCAAAAATGAAGGCAGAGGTTTACTTCAAATCAAACGAATTGTTGAAGAAAAGCATGGATTGACTGATAGTGCAAAGGAATGTATTTGAATATTAGTAGTTCGGATTGGTAGTTAGGCTGTTGTTCTGAGCTCCGAGTTTGGCAATTTGGTTGCAAACATTTGCAACCAAATTGCCAAGCTTGGAGTTCACAACAAAAGCCTAAATGCAAAATAATAAACATTGATTAATTGAAAACTGGTACTTTTGGAATGTATCTTTGAAGATACAAAGCAGGTATATTGAAATAATGTAATAAAAACACAAACAGCATGCTGGCAAGGAAAAGTATTACATGGTTGATTTTTACAAAAGAGGACAGGATGGATAAAGATCAAACCTGTCAATGGCTTACAACTAGGACAATAATAATAAAAAAGAAACAGAAGGCTTGAATTTAGCTGCTCAAGAGCAAGCTGTTCAAATTAATGCAATCAAGGCCAGAATTAGGGGGGGGTCATCAAATGATTCAATGTGCAGATTGTGCAAAGAAGTGTAATAAAGGTTAGGTCATATATTCAGTTCGTGCAAGAAGATTGTGCAAACTGATCATAAACAACAACATAATACAGTCACAAAAATTAGCCAATCTCATCGTTCACATGTTATACTCTGACAATAAAGGTAATAACATTGACTGGAATGTCTTTAAAAATTAAGATGTGGCCATAATAATAATAAAATGTTAGGAACATATAGTTGAAAAAAATAGTTTTGTTAAAAGATTGTGGCATAAGCCAGCTGAGATCGTCTTAGTGATTATCGGTACAATGAGTACCATATAAAAAAAACCTTGGATAGTGCATAGAAAATATGTGCATTGAAAATATATGCATCTTTCAAAAGAGAAAATCTCGGTAAAATTCTTTATATCTGCATTTGTATTTGATTTGGTTAGGAGATGGCGTGTGAGTTTCCTGTCCTTCGATGTATAATATCTGTTCCAATGTTCTGTTAGCTCCTTGGTTTCAGATTCTTTCAATAAAATCGAAGGATAGGAGGACATCATGGGCAGGGATTCAATTTTTTTTTACTACTGGTTCTGTGAGTGTGGCTTGGTGGGTGTGGCATGGTTTGGTGGGCATGGCAGTGGAAGGATACTGCAAAATCCCATTCCCTCCCCACCCCACTAACCTGCTTTCTAGCTCCAGGGCAACAAAAGAAGACCCAGCCGATCAGCTGGGACTCGGGAGGCAGAGAATAGATGGGGCCAGTCAGAGGTGGTATTTGCCAGTTCTACAAACTACTCAAAATTTCTGCTACTGCTTCTCCAGAACTGGTCAGAACCTGCTGAATACTACCTCTAATCATGAGTAAACTCCTTCCTGGAGTAGGGTGGGGGCTCAGTAACATTACTACAAGGGGAAGACCTGCTCTTAAGAAAAGAATATCACATATTTTGAAGAACCCACTCACCCATTTTCTCTGCCCAGGTAGTTAGATACTGAATTAATCTATTTTCTAGGCTGACATCATGCAAATTAAGAAGACAGGCTGAATTTACATAATATTTTAGCATGTACATGAATACACACATACACATATACTAACTAAAATTAACCAAAGTTAGCATGTTGTACAAGTACATCTGCTAGTTCATTACCTGGTTTAACTACATATGTTCTGTGAATACAGCCAATCTGTCTCCATTTGGATTTTAATAACTTGGCAATAATTACCTTTTTTTTACTTTAGGATGTTTTTAAATTTCTTTTCCACAGTTCCATTTTTGACTGCTAGAGGCTTGGCCACTATACTTTTTCCCTGTATGGAATTTCAATATTTCATATTTCAATAACTGTTTTTCCCCTTTCGTGCAGATGCTACTATTAACATTTTAAGGAAAATTCTGGGAATGTGAAGAATTTACTATTCTGGAGATAGAACATTCTAGAGAACTTTGGAACATTCTATTATTCTTCCAGACCTTCCTATTCCTGAGCTATTTTCCAGATGTTTTATCTCCCTGAATAGTAACAATTAGTAGTGTTGTACCATGTTCCAGAAACAAATCATTTTCATGTCCAAAACATCACAAACTGTTCTTGGTTTGAAGATTTAACTCAGAAAACAATCCCTGGTATAACTGGATTGGCATGGTCCAAAGGAAAAATGGAATGCTCTGAATTAGCTTTAACATTTTATTCCCAAAATAGTTCATTTTATACATGCTTAGAAATATCCTACTGTGTATTGTAGCCCATCAACAACTGATTTGCTTAACTAATTCGCCATGCGAATTTATCCTTTATTTCCACATTTCACACATTGTTGTAAACTGCAGGAGCAGAAATAAGCAACAAATAAACACTGGGTTTTAATAATTGGATATAATCATTCAGGATGTTCTTTTTCAGCTAGTTAAAGAATCTCTTTTAAAACAACAGAGGCTGGAGAAATTCTATGGAAATGCAATCGCCTTTCAGTAATTCATAATTGCAAGAACCATTGTTCACTGTCGCGTTAGGTGTTAATTCTGATGTGTGTGTGTGTGTGTGTGTGTGTGTTGTGTGTGTGCCAGAATATGAATATATAAATGAATGAATGAATATACAAATGTTTGGTTGCAATTATGGTCTATGGGGGCAGACAGGTTCTCTCTGGCTTCTTACCAAAATTGGCCATTTTGAGCAATCTAATTAGATCCTTTTAATCATGCAACTTAGATATCCTGGCTGCATTTGCACAGCATGATTACAATTAATGTTTGTTATCCTTCTGGGTGGCCTAGTATGCTCTGTGAACTCAGCACCTTTAGTAAGTTTTTGATTTTGCTGTGTGGCGTAATCCCAGGAAATAGGTTCTTTTAGGAATCAGCATAATCTTTCTATCTAAATGCAGCCTTAAAATAATTAGGTATTCCATACAGATACTTGTTAGGAATGTAAGTCACCTAACAGTTGGGTTGGAAAATATATAAACCAGGATAGACATTTTAATAGTGTCTCTTTAAGGGAAAGCTAAAATTGTAATTGGGTATGGTTCCTCAAATGGCCATAAGATGGAGCCAGAAACCTGGCTTGTTCTGTTCTGTTCTGTCCTTTTCTGGAGAGTGTTACCGTTCCTGCATTGACTGTTATTGATCATCGTTATTCTTGGATTTGATATACGTCTGTTACTGAACTGTTTTTGATACTGGACTTTGTTATTGGATTATCCCTGGACCGAAAACTGACTGCTTTAACCATGAATGACTTGGACTGTTTTGTTGAACTTTGCTTAACCGTTTTACTGGAAGTAAAAACCTTCATTTTACTATACAGTGTGGCTGTGTGCTGTGTGTGTGCTATTCTTCACTACTCTCATTACATCTTCCTGTGTGTGCTCATTCTCCTAATGGGGAATTACCTCAACATAACTCCTCGACTTATGATGACAAATGAACCCAATTTTTTGTGACAAGAAAGGTTGTAAAATGGGGCAAAACTCACTTAACAAATGTCTTGATTTCACTGTATGGCGTGATCCCAGAAAATATGTTACTATTTATTACTTTAAATAGGTTTACAAATAGGTAAATCAAGCTTTCTTGCCACAGCTGTTAAGTGAAACATTACAGTTGTTTAGTTAGTAACGTGTTTGTTAAGTGAATCTGGCTTCCTCATTGACTTGGCTGGCTTGCCAGAAGTTTGCAAAATGTGATCACATGACCTTAGGGCACTGCAACTGTCATAAATCTGAGTCAAGTTGCCAAACATCTGAATTTTGATCATATGACTATGGCGATACTAAAAGGTCATAAGTGTGAAAAATGAACAAAAGTAACTTTTTTCAGTGACTTATTCAGTGACACTGAAAAAAGTGACTTATGACCATTGTTGTAAGTTGTCAACTACCTGTATTATCAGATCCATTTACTATTTTCCTATTATTCTTCTGTTTCTTGAAGATCTCCTTTTCTCAAGACAATTGAATATTATTATTTGCACTGCAGGGAATGCTGGTTCACTCTGTTTGGAAAAATGACTTTAACTGTCCATCATTTTGCTCTTTTCTTCGAAGTATTATAGTTGTCTGAAAGCAGTTATGAGAACTTCCATGATGCAGGAAGCAGCTGAGACAGGTTGCAATATGCTGGACCTGACTCTAGTTAGTCTGTCTCTATGTATTTCCATAAAGATTTACTCTCTAATCTTGATTTCTACTTTCATTCAATGAATGTTTGTTTAGGACCCAAGAATGCATGGTATAGAAGTAACAGACGTTTCATATAATATTATCTCTGGAAGAGAAACGTGGAGCCTTTCCTCTCAGCAGAACTGAAAGACTAAAACCTTTTTCTAAAGAGAATGACAAATGAAATGTCAGCAGTAACAAACATTTCATTTCTCAGATACAAAGGAGTAGGCGTAAGGCAGAATTGTATGTATCATTTGTGGATGGCCTCTCAGCTAAGGTCTCCAATATTGTGTAGGTGGTGTTTGTAGAAGATTGCAGCCTTCCTGCATGCTAGTGACATTTGGGATGTTCTTAACTATTAAGCAAGTATTATAACTCTTCCATTGCTGCTTGTGGAGCTTTATGAAATACAAGAAGTCAGATGTCTAAAGGAAGAAATACCTCATTCTATGTTTTCCTAAGGTTCACAAGGGAAATTAATGGAGTCAGCCCTAAGCAGAAAAAAATATAGGCACAGTAAATTAGACCCAGTGGGTAAAGTTAAAATAGAGGTCTTCTACCAAAGAGGGCAACAGGAAAAAAGGGGGGAAATTGGGTAGCTCCAAGCTAATCCTGCTGATTAAGCTTCACTACTTAAAGGACAATAGAAGGACATTCTAGCAGTATTCTAAAATCACCTGAAATCTTCCATAGGAAACAATAAATTATCACACTCATTTTCACTATCTCTAAATAAATTATCTAAATATGCATTTTTTTTGCAGTGCCTGTCTCTTTAAAAAAAATTTATTTGGGTTTTCACAAAAAACATAATACAAATAAAACATCTTTTTTTGAAAATAGCATGATCACGGGTTATCACTTCTTCATACAGACACAAACTCAATTTCATGTTCATCTTTGTGTTCTATTCCATGTCTTATTACTGTTTAACATTTTCTACATAATTTTTCCCCTCCTTTGATTTTTTTCAACTTTGTCTGAATTACATGCGGTGCACCAATTGATTTCCAGATAATTGGAGCGAGCGAAAGCAGACTATAAACGTTTTGTGGATTGTTCACGTCGGGCGACGCCTCCGCTGGCTGTGGAAGACAAGGTGTGGTTGTCCACGAAGCATCTCCGGGTCGATTGTCCGATTAGAAAGTTGGATCATCGCTTCATTGGTCCCTTCCCTATCGAGGCGGTTATCAATCCCGTGGCTTATCGGCTCACCCTACCGTGCTCCATGCGCATTCACCCTGTCTTCCACCGCTCCCTTTTGGTACCTGACACCCCATCGTGTACTCTCCATTCTCCTGATGATACGGGTTCCCCGTCTGGGTCCAGCACTGATCCTGTTGTTGATACTATGGTGGTTGGCATTTACGATTCACGATGGCTGAAGGGACAATTTCAGTACTTCGTAGGGAGGCTGGAAAATGAAACAGAGATTCGTTCCTGGGAGGATGTGTCCAAGGTGCATGCCCCGGATCTTATCCGGCTATATCATGCACAATTCCCATCTAACCCACATCTGGATCGTCAGACTCGGGGAAAGGGCCCTGCGGTGAGGGATAGTGTTGTAACTGGAAGGTTTGAGCCTGCTGTGAGCTTTGAGTCTGATGTATCAGAAGACACAGGTTTGAGTGATGAGGAAGGTTTGGCATTGGAATTGGAGCCTGCTTTAATGAGAGATGCAGACGTGAGCCAGGAGGATGAGGGACTGTCGGAATCACCATCCTCTCCAGAACCTTCCACATCAATCATGCCTCAGGTGTCAGCAGCTGATCCAGAGAACATACCAGAGTCCTTGAGTGACGATCAAACGGACGAATGTTGGGTTGATGCAAGGACTAGATGCAGGTTGAGACGTCAAGCACAATTTGAAAGGAAACGTCAAGTCAGATGCTAATTAGAGAGACTGACATGCCCCTTCAAGGAATATAAGGAGACGTGTTAGCTAACGATCCTTGTCCAGATCAAACTTAGGCTTGGCTCCGAGTAAATGGACAGCTATCATTTATTGAACACAAAAATACAGTAAAAAAGCTGGAACACACTTCCTCACTAGTCCAACACATGAAAACCACAGGACATAGCATCGACTTCAATGGCACCCAAACTCTAGCCACTATAGAAAACCCCAGCTACAGAATTATCAGAGAAGCCATAGAGATTGAAAAAAGACCTGAAAGCATGAATAGAAGAGATGACTCCACCAGACTGTCAATTATCTGGAAGCCTGTACTCTCAAACAAAAAAATCTCCACACCACAAGCCAGGCAAACACCTGGACACAAACAGACTGCCCCTGATACCTCCAGCTCAAACACAACCCAACCAGGCACCCAGATGAAACCTAGCTTCCTAAATAAATGATAGCCATCTGTTTACTCAGAGCCCAAGCCGCACTAAAAGCCTCCAATACAGGAAACACAATGTTGCCAGCCAATCAAGACAAGCTACAAAACTGACAGAAGATATTAGAAACACCAATCAAGCAGAACAGAGCAAACTCCAAGACCAATAAACACAGACCAAGACTCCCAACCAATCAGGATGAAGAAAAAACCATTCTGGCACAGCATAGGCTAGCACCAAATTTAAATCAGAAATGGCTGTGAAAGTCTGACTCACAGACGGACACTATACAGGAGCCTGATGATGGCAGGTGAGATTCTGCCGAAACGTCGCTACAACTTTAAAAGCACAACTATAATGATATGGGAAAATACCTGAACAAAGCTGAATGTTTGGACAGCCATTTATCTGGGATGATATAGGGTCTCCTGCTTGAGCAGGGAGTTGGACTAGAAGACAAAACAGGTGGAGGGAACTCCGGCTCCACCAGGAGAAGATCCAGGCCTGTTTAAAAGTGACTCTGAAGGTGACCCGCTGAAAAGTAAACAGGTTGAACCAGTCACATTATCCCTATGACTATTCATCCCCACCCAGAAAAAGAGAATAAAGCTGTCAGCCCTCCTAGATTTGGGTTGTACCTGATACCTAATAAGCCCAACCCTGGTGGGGAAACTGGGCATCCACCTACAGAAGCTAAAGACCCCCATCACATTCTGCCAATCAGATGGGTCAGTTGCAGGGTGGGGCGAGCCAGCCAATTTTACCCTGAACCTCACTCCATTCTCATGGACCTCACCTCATTCCTAGGAGGTCTTTAAAGTGCACCAGCATGCCTTCCGTCCCTGTCTTACTGTCCCCATTTATCTGTATTTACATCCATTGTTCATGTTTATGTTCATATCTATACTTCTTATCTTGTACATGTTTGACAAATAAAATAAAATAAACCTTTGGAAATAGCCACGGAGGACCCATGACAAGGGTCTCACATCCATTGTGGCACCCAGAATGGAGTGGCCACTAGTTCTGGGACTCACCTGGCTGAAGAAATGGAACCCCAGAGTAGGATGGAAAAAGGGGACCCTAAGATTCCAGTGGGGAGTGACCAGACCAGATGAACTGGGGGAAAGCTGAGGAAAACATGGAAGCCTTAGTTCTCACAACTCTCCTTTTGTGTTCTTTCTTTTCTTGGGCATCCTTCCTTTGCTATTTTTCAGCATCACCATATCTAATTTTGCAATGTTCATTGTTTTCTTCGGCAATAACTCCCAGTCTGCATGGCACTTAGTCATTAAATAACTGCAGGAAAGGAATCACCTCATTTACCATTATTAGAAAGGGAACAGCTGTTTGCTTATTTAATCTAATCTTCACCAAGCTGTTTTCTGGATCCTTAAACTGTTTTCACCATGATAGATCTATGATCTGCCTTGACCAGTAATCTCTATTCTGTTTGTTAGTGATTGTTCAGAGGTTTGGATTTGGATATTGACTTATCTATGGACTGAATCTGGGATCACTTCCACACCTGGCATGTGTTTTATTTACTAAGCTAAGCTTTCTGCTAAATCATACGGTAATGTGATTTGTATCATATTTAGTAGGAATGGACAATCTGTCGATTTCACTACCCTCAGTTATTCTTTTTCCCCCAAGCTCAAATTTATTTCTGAAACATCCAGCATTTTGATAAATGAAAAGAACTTTTAGATTGCTTGATTACAAAGTTCTATAAACACAATTAAATATTTCTTTTTGAACTAAAAGAAAGAATTTGCATAGTTTCTGCAGTTTTATTGTGGTTGTATTAAGAAACCTGAGGTTCTTCAGCTGTTATGCCTAAGGGGTATCCAATCTTGGCAACTTTAAGACCTATGGACTTCAACTCCCAGATTGTAGGTGTGGATTCAAGCTTACCAAGATTTATCTGGCTTGTCTCTTGCCCATAAAAAGTTCTAGTAAGTCGAAAGGAGGAAATAGATTTGACATGTGGAGCCTGAAGTGACCAGTGATGTTGTCTTAAAGTGACCAATGACCAGTATTCACTAAGTTTGCATTGATTTTAGATCAGACTACCATATTTCTATTTCTTCTTTTCTCATCACTGTTTTCTTCAAACATTTTTTTCTATCCCAACTGTCACAAAGCTGCTCTTTGCAATTTCAAAAGCCCCAGAGAGCCCTATCTATTCCAAAATTAAATAGCCCACTCTTCACTGGAATTTGGGATCTGATTGAATACCACACAAACTTCTGTTTCACACCATTGTTTTGATAACATATACATTAAAATAATCAGTTTTATTTCAACTTTACAGAGTTCTGAGCAGTAGAGAAGGATTACTATTGAATCTAATCTTACGAAGCTTCTCCTCTGGAAATATAGAATTGCTAACTAGGGCATACAAGACCTTTGCTAGACCAATACTCGAATATAGCTCATCGGTCTGGAATCCACACTATATATCGGACATTAATACAATTGAGCAAGTTCAGAAGTATTTCACAAGAAGAGTACTACACTCCTCTGCTTGCAACAGAATACCCTATATCACCAGGCTTCAAATTTTGGGCTTGGACAACCTTGAACTACGCTGCCTATGGTTGGACACTAAGGTATCTGCTACAATGTCCTACCAGTCAATGACTTCTTCAGCTTCAACCACAACAATACAAGAGCACACAACAAATACAAACTCAATGTTAATCACTCCAAACTTGATTGCAGAAAGTACGACTTCAGCAACAGAATGGTCAATGCCTGGAATGTACTACCTGACTCTGTTGTTAAATCCTCTAACCCCCACTCATTGGGGCATAAAGTTTATTCCCCTTATTTTGTGTCTCTGTGTGTATTACTGCTCACAGTATGAAAAATAAATAATACAAGCTCAAGATGTTGAGATCTCAGATGATTTAATAGGCATATCAGACATCTGGTGGGATGACTCGTGACTGGAATATAACAATGAAATAATGCAATTTGTTTAAACAGCAGCAGCACTACAAAAGGAGAAGGAATTGTATTGTATGTTAAAAATATCCTTTTCTACTTAGAAATCTAAATGAATGAATTTGGCAGTGCTATAGAGAGCATCTGGGTTTAAATACATGGAAGAATAACTAGAAGTAATTACAAGAACTCAGTGCAGATTTGTCAAAAACACCTTACTAGATTACTGCATAACCTTACCTCGTTATTGGGAAACTCCTTAATAGATTGAAGGAAATGCTGCAGACATAATATATCTTGAGTTCCTTCTGATAGGTTTATTAAGCTTTTTAAATGTGGGCTAGATGGCAAGACAATTAAATGAATGCATAGCTGGCTCAAAAATGTATGCTTTAAGGATGGTTCCACATCAAATTGGAATGAGGTAACAAATTGGAGAGCAGTACTTTTTCCGCATTGTCTGTTGTTCAATATTTTTAATTACTTTTGTCTGTCTATGTAGTAAGTAGGTGGATTCCCAGGAGGGAGGGGTTGCATTCAGAGGAGTAAGGGGCAACTCAGGCCAGATATGCATGAGAGAAAGAGGGTGAAAACAGCTTCTCTCTAATAGTTTACAGAGTATATTGCACATGCAGATACAGGCAATCCTTGACTACCTGTAGTCATGGCCAAATTTGGCCACAGTTGAGCCCTAATTTCTGTTGCTAATCAAGACATTTGCCAAGTGAGTTTTGCTCCATTTCACAATCTTTCTTCCCACAGCAGTTATGTGAGTCAGTGCAGTTGTTAAGTTAGTCAAACGATTCTAAGTGAATCTGGCTTCCCCATTACAGAAGCTTACAAAAGACCACGAAACATCATAAATATATGCCAGTTACCAAGCATCTGAATTTGGATCACGTGGCCATGGTGGATGCTGCAATAGTTGTAAATGTGAAAAATGGATCATAAGTCACTTTTTCGATGCTGTTGCAACTTTGAATAATCACTAAATGAATGGTTGTAAGTGAAGGACTACTGGTAGTAGAATGTTTAGTCTGTCAAGATTTTGTCTATAGATGTGAAACAATAAAGAACTCAGCTTGCTACAATCACCACGTGTCATTCTTAATTTAGTCTGGCTGCCTATAAGAGAAACATGAATTTGGGTAACCCTTCTCAGAAACTCAACCTCATACTACTGTATCTTTATGGTGATTTGGTATTGATAGCCATTCTTTTGTGGCCATTAATATTTATTGAGCTGTGGTGGCACAGTGGTTAGAATGCAGTACTGCAAGCTACTTCGGCTGACTGCTGGCTGCCAGCAGCTTGGCAGTTCAAATCTCACTGACTCAAGGTTGACCCAGCCTTCCATCCTTTCGAGGTTGGTAAAATGAGGGCCCAGATTGTTGGGAACAATATACTGACTCTGTAAACCACTTAGAGAGTGTAAAGCACCGTGAACCAGTATATAAGTCTAAGTGCTATTGCTATTTAGATTTGGGGTGGAGGGTGTCATACATACTTATAAGTGGCCATTTTCAGTTCACATCCTCTGCATTCCCATCTGGGAAGCTATACCTACTAACTGTTCTGACCCAGCCTTAGCAGAAGCAAGAAACAGACCCCTCTTTATTTACCTGTTGTGAATTAATTGCATTCACCCACCAAAAAATCCAGGCAATAGTCCTTCAAAGGGTTAAAGGCAGCAACAGACCTTATCAGTTCCTTGCGATAATTGCAAGGCCATGAACTGCCAGCCAAAAGGCTGCAAATTAAGTTCTGACAAGCAGTTTCTATGGCACGAAACACAATGAGCAAAATCTTCAGAAAGATGAACTGTTGTCTCCCATGACAACCATTTCCCTTTCCTTCTATTTATTCCCCAGCCAGGGAGGGGCCATTCAGCATCCACCTGCTTTACTTCCTGAGTCAACTCCTTGGTCTCCATTGTTCCCCTCTCCTAACAGCTCTGTGCATACATGTGTCTGGAACAGGCCCCAGCTATTCCTCCTCCTCACTCATATCAGCCTTCAAAGGCAGCTGCCTCTCCAGTGGCTGGGAAATGTCGGACAGCCCCAGCTCTATCTCTGCATCCAACATAGAGCATCCAATCAGAGCCTTCCCAAAACTCCAGAACTGGCCCAAGCTCCTCCCCAAACTCCTCATTATCCAATTCTTCCACCAGCTGCTCTGGCAGCCAGTGGGCCACAACACTAACAAAATATAATGGCTTTGGTCAGTGGAGGATTCAAAAATTTTTACTACCGGTTCTGTGGGTGTGGCTTGGTGGATGTAGTGTGGCTTGGTGGGCATGGCAGGGGAAGGATACTGTAAAATCTCCATTGCCTTCCCACCCCACTAATCTGCTTTCCAGCTCCGTTCTCCTGTGCAGGGCAACCAAAGAAGACCCAGATGATCAGCTAAGACTCAGAAGGCAGAGAATAGATGGGAGCGGGGCCAGTCAGAGGTGATATTTGTAGTTCTCTGAACTACTCAAAATTTCTGCTACGGTTCTCCAGAACTGGTCAGAACCTGCTGAATATCACCTCTGGCTGGCTCTGCCGCTTTGGTGAAAACATGGAGGGAACACTTATCAAATGACAGGAAATTGGGTGGGTTAGCTAAAACTCTAGAAGCCATAAAATCCAAAACAATCTAACTTTGAAAAAGATACTGAGTAGAGAGAGAAGCAAAATTCTTTACTTAGAAAATGATAATTGTATATACAGGCCTAGGATGCAGTATACTTAACTTGGTAATGGTCCTTGTATAAAAAGATCATATAAAAGAACTATAGTTTTATATGTGTATAAAATTAATGCTATTTATGTAATCACACTAATTATACTATCATACTAATTATACCATACTATCATACTAATCATTACTATTAATAAATATATATTGGTAAATATTAATAAATTATATTAATGAATTGTATTATACATAAATACATATATTTCTGTTAAATATTAATTGTAGCTCTATAAAATTAACTATGTAATTATAATTTTATACTTGTATGAAATAATTATATTTAGTGGGAAACTGAATATGAACCAGTGGAACAGTGAGGCTAGAAAAAGGCAAAATCCATTTTAGGCTGTATTGATAGAAGTATCATGTCCCAATCATAAGTTTATCCTGCTTTGGTCATACACAGGTTCAGAGAAGGGGAGTGAAAATTATCAGGAGATTCAATGTTAAATCCTACGGAAGGAGCCAGTTTGGTTTAGTAGTTAAGATATCAAGTTAGAAACCAGGGGTCCATGAGTTATAGTACCACTTTTTTTAAGTCATTCCTTTCAGCGCAATTCTAAAAGTTGCTTAAATAAATTGTTATAAGTCAGAGACTATGTATAATTGTTATACAGTGATACCTTGGTGCTTATCTGTTTTGAAACTCATCAAATTTGATACTCAATGCGTTTTGACATGAACATTTTCTCCCAATACTCATTGTTTTTTGTTTCTAATCAATGGAGAAAACCTAAAGAAGGTGGCAATTTTTTGGTATCTGGGATCCCATCTCCAAGACAATGGCAACATCAATGGTGAGGTGCGAACAAGTTTTAATGCAGCCTGGATGCATTGGTGAGAACTCACTGGTGTGTTATGTGACAGAATAATGCCAACCCATCTTAAATCTAACATTTACAAGGCAACCATGTTGCACTGTATGGCACTTTATGCTGGGCAGCAACAATAGGGACCGAAAGCTATGTCCATGCCATGGAAATGCAAATGCTCCATTGGATATCGGGCATCTCCCTTCTTGACCACACCACAAATGACACCATTCAATAACATTTTGGTGTGGCACCAATTATAGACATCTGCCTGTCTCAGGTCCTTGGGAAGGGCTTGATAGGTGGATAGAAATGTCAAATCCAGTCTAAACATCTGGCTGATCATGCGATGAACTATAATACAGAGACATAAGTGAACAGATTTAAGTGGAGAGATTAGATATTTCTTTGACAGTGAAATGAAGAATCATTTTGGGGAATTTGTTAACAAGTTAAGAATGGATGAACTCCTCATCTCCTTCCCTGAACCATGCTTGGATCCTTGCAAGCAACAGTCTAATACATGCACTGTATTGGCTTTGTGATGGAATTTGCACATTGTCATTTGGTCTTCTTAATAGCTTCTTAATATTATTTCCAGTTTACATAGCGCTTATGAGATTCTGGTTGAATTCCTATGTACAGTCTTCTCCAACAGAATCACTTCTAAATAGCTTCAAAATACAGCTTTTAGAATCCCCACAAAATATTCTAATAAAAGAAGTCAGGATATTATTTTTAAAAACCCTGGAAAAATCTGCTTTCTTGCACTTAAATACACATACATTAAATTGCACAACCTTTAATTCAGAGGTGGTATTCAGCAGGTTCTGACCAGTTCTGGAGAACTGGTAGTGGAAATTTTGAGTAGTTCGGAGAACCGGCAAATACCATCTCTGACTGGAGATTTTACACTATCCTTCCCCTGCCACCCCACACCAAGCCACATCCACAGAACCAGTAGTAAAAAAATTTTGAATCCCACCACTGCTTTAACTGCAACAATCTAAAGGAGGGTTGTCAAATCCTGCAGGCCAGATGCGTCATGTGCTGGCCACACCCACGCCAGTTTAGTGAAGGGGGGAAAAGTCCCAATACATCACGGGATGCTGCCATGACGATGTGAGTTTCACAACCCTGATTTAAAGAAAATTATCTAGGATTTCATTGTCTTGGCCACCCTTATCTATTTTGAGGGGTATCTCTAGCATAAATTGATGACTGCTATTCTACCTTTTATAATGTTCTTTTCAAGGATTGTACTGTGAGTTATATCGAGTTTATAGGTCAGTTTATATTCTCCCCTTACTAGAGAGATTGCCAGGGAGGGCAGACCATTTTTATGTAGCCTTTCTCCTCCTCAAACCTGACTATTACGCATGCAGTGGCAAAATTCTGTGTTGCTGCAATGTCTATAAGAAAAAAAAATGGTTACAGAATTATAGCTGTCAATTTGTGCCAATTTTTTTTGGAGATATAACCATCTTTGGAAAATGATATTTACATGCATACTTATTGGCTCTCCACTCATATAAACCAGGGAGTGACCCTAACTGTTTGAGAACATGTATTTTCTTAACAGGGATGTTATTATCCACTATTAATGTACTATAATATGTCAGTACTATTTTTTTATATATTGTAAATAGTGATGTCCATTGCTGGTCTAAGACCATAATAAAGTTATATTCTATTCTTTTCAAGGATGCTGCATTATATTGGTATAATTCAGGAGGGAACAGAAGGAAGAATAGTCTCTGTCAATCCTTGGACTGAAGTCAACTAATACTTACATGTTTGGATAGTGTTATGTACTTAAATAATTTACATTGTAGCCCATTTCACAATTCTGGACAGCTAGTCATAAATTAGAACCAGAAGACAACCAAACAATTCAAATTAATTAATGAAGAAATTATAACAACAATTAATCAATATATCATGTACTAGAATTCCAAATGAATCACTCCATCTTGCAATTACTAAGAAAAGAAAACAAACCAATGAACCAGCAAGGCTCACTTAACCCTACTGGGCTAAATGCTGAGAGAATAGGCAGCTTTTTAGAACCTTACAAAAGTCATCAGCTTTTTCCTCTTTCTCCTTGAAAACCATTGAAAATATGAAGGATAGAACCATACAATTATGGAGTTGGAGGTGACCATCCGGATCATCTACCCTAGGTATGTCAAGCTCCTGGCCCGCGGGCCGGATGTGTCATGGGCTGGCCACGCCCATGCCCATTTAGCAAAGGGGGGGAAAGTCTCAATACATCACATGACACCACCTTGATGACATGAGTTTGACAGTCTTAATCTACTCCAACTTTTGTAATGTGCTGGAAAATGTTCCTGGTTTTTATGACAAAGAAAAATCATCCTGGCTATCCTTTTCATGGTGTCCTTTTATGTATCTGAATACAGGTAACCCTCAACTTATGACCACAATTGAGGCCAACATTTATGTTGTTAAGTGAGTCTTGCCCCATTTTACGATTTTTCTTGCCACATTTGTTAACATTTGAATCACTGCAGTTGTTAAATTAGTAATGTGGCCGTGAAATGAATCTGGTTTCCCCATTGACTTTCCTTGTTAGAAGGTTACAGAAAGTGATCACGCAACAGCCATAACTGTGAATCAGTTGTCAAGCATCCAAATGTAAATCATGTGACCATGGGTATGCTGAAAATGGTCATTAGTGTGAAAAATGGTCATAATTAACTTTTTTCAGTGTCACTGTAACTTTGAATGGTCACTAAATGAACTGTTGTAAGTCAAGGACTACCTCTGTCGATCCCTTCTGTCTGTTTTCCTGACTGAACTTTCCAGGTTCCTTCCATTCATTTTCACAGAAGGTCATACAGATTTATACTCTCCTGTTTTAACATGTATCCTCCAGGAAACAACGCTAACTCATGTTTAACTTGTTATCAATGCTCATACTCAATTCCTCAATTGAGATAGTACTTCTAAGCCAGGTGAAACAGCTGATAGAAATGCCAGTGCAGTTCTGGACCACATCAAAATAATCATTGCTACAAAGACATAGGAAGTCCTTGTTCCACTTCACTCTGCAGTGCTGAGTATGTTGTCCACTTCTGGGCACCATAGTTCCTGACTGACAGAACAAGTCCAGAGGAACTGATGAAGATAATAAACAGAGCTGACAAAAAGAATCGTGTTCAATCTGTCCTAATTAACCATGCCCAAATCAGTCTATGATACACTGCTTCCAAGCCATGCATTCTCCATCTTGTGTTGTTGTTCGGTTGTTAAAACATATCTGAGTCTTTGTGATCCCATGGATCAAAGTATGCCAGGCTCCTCTGTCCTCCACTGTCTCTATGCCCAAATTCGTGTTCATTACATCCACGATACTATCTAACCATCTCATCCTCTGCCGCCCCCTTCTCCTTTTGCTTTCAATCTTTCCCAAGGGTCTTTTCCAATAAGTCCTCTCTTCTCATTCAGTGGGCAAAGTATTTGAGTTCACTATCTGTCCTTCCAAAGAACAGTCTTTAGGATTGACAGTCCTTTAGGATTGACTGATTTGATCTCTTTGCAAGGGGCTCTCAAATGTCTCCTGCAACAATTCAAAAGCATCATTTTTTTGGTGCTTAGCCTTCCTTATGTTCCAGTGGTCATAGCCATACATTACTATTGGGAAAACCGTAGCCCTGACTCTACAGCATGGTGATGCTTCGCAAACTTCACCCACAGTGCATTTGGATGCTGTCTTTTAGAAATGGCCGATGCGTCAAGGCCTAGAATTCTTCTGGCAGAAGAAAGAAGTCAACTGTCAGTGTTCCTGCAAACCTCCATTCCAATCAGTAACTCCGAGATAGCCATATCTCAAAAGTACCTTTATTAGAATAGCAACTAGCACATCTGTGGAATCCCGAATCAAAAAGTTTTTGGGCTTCGCACAATTTCCCAAACTACAAATCCATCCCCCACATGGCCCAATCACCATCGGTCCAAAAGTAAGATCTTTATTTCATCCTGCACCATACTCAAGGACCTTGAACTAACAAAAGAACTTTATTTTGTCTACTCGGAGCTACTCAACTGAATCCTCCCTCCCACTTTCTCAGGCTATGTGGCAGCATGGAATATGGCTTCCAAAGCTGACATCAACACTTCTACCCACAATTTCAATTATGCCTCATCCAGAGGTGGTATTCAGCAGGTTCTAAGCAGTTCTGAAGAACCAGCAGGGGAAATTTTAAGAAGTTTGAAAAACCACCTCTGACTGGCCCTGTCCCCATCTATTCTCTGCCTTCCATATCCCAGCTGATTGGCTGGGTCTTCTTTTGTTGTCCTGCACAAGAGAATGGAGCTGGAAAGCAGGTTAGTGGGATGGGGAGGGAATGGGATTTTGCAGTAACCGTCCTTTCCCCAGGAATTCCCCAGGGGTGGGAATGGAGATTTTATAGTATCCTTCTCCTGCTACACCCACCAAGCCACGCCATGCCCATCAAGCCACACCCACAGAACCAGTAGTAAAATTGTTTGAATCCCACCTCATCTCAGTACTAGTTAATTTGTACACCCCAGAACACCTCATGTACTCTGTTTTTACTAGCTCAGCTGAGGAATGAATAGACTGTTCTCTGGATGTTCCATCAGGAGAATAAAATATGTGCTTCCCCAGGTGTGGGGGCAGGTCAAACAAGCCCACTCTGGCCGCTTACACAAATATCTCAGTAGGTCAGGCCGTTTAGTTTAGGAATAAATTCTTGCACCCAACCTGGGAGGAACAGCAGAGTACAAACGTGACACAGTGAACTGCTCTGCTAAAGCCTGTAAGGTAAATAAGAAGTACAGTATATTATATGAAGGCGGTTTTGCAGTCCCTTATTTTTTTTCCCCTCCCTTCCTTACACACAGGCAAAAAATAAACCTATCATGAGATAAGCAGTATTTCTGAAAAGTGAATTTCCATTTTCATTATTACAAAAATTCTGTCAACCCTGTCCCTCTCGGTTTATCACACCAAATGCCAGCAGTATTATCTGAATGGCGATTGCATTGGATTGTCTTCATTTTTGTTTAATGTTTCAAAATCGGAGAGTTCTTTTGAAATACTTAATATGCTAAATGCAGCGATACTGTGATATAAAAATAATCTTTGGCAAGGCTAAGGATAAGCATGCCTTTAAAAAGCCACAGGTGAAACACAATTGAGCTGAGCAACGTTTGGAGTTTCAGCATCTTTGATGAGTCTCTATAAGAGCAAAGTGTTTATCCTGAAGGAATCACAGGAGAGAAAGGGTGATTTTCTGTTCTCAAGTGACTTTCAATTCTCAGTGGTACTTTTCAGCAAATCAAAGCAACACTGCCATGATATTTACTGCAGTGGAAGATTGCTAGGTCTTGTCCTACATTTTTAGGATAGAAGTTCCAACCATAAATCAATTTGATATGCAAAAGTCAAGAGATGAGTAGAATAAAGAATTAGAGATTCTTATGTTGTCTAAACAATGGGAAAGTATTTTAACTTCAACAGCAAGAGTGTTAATAGACCTCAAGTTATGACTTATACAAGAAAAATAATATTTAAAATGTAACACCTTTATAGAAGAAGAATCATCCAGCACAGTATTTTGTTGGAGATATAAGAACAATACTGCTTGCTTAAAATATGTTTTTACAATGTCCTTATTAAGTTTTGGAAGAAAGTAGTGGACTATATGACTGTGACTTTGCAACAGAAGCTAAATTTTTCAGATCAATATATTCTCCTGAATTGTATGCCTACTGCATGGAACTTGACAACTAGACATCATTGCATGGGTTCTTTGTGCTCTTGATATAGCTAAAAGATTGATATTGTAACATTAGAAAGATAAATGTATGGAGCCATTCACTCCATGGATTGAAGACTTGATTTCACTTGCTACTTATGAGCAGATTGCATATACATACAGACTTTGAATAGATAAACATAAAGAAATATGGAATTCATGTCTGCAAAATACAGTAAATCTGAAAGCATGATAGTTATATAAATATACTAGAAATGAATAGGGATGTGTGTGTGTGTGTGCATAATGTTTGCATTAGAGAATTATATATGGAAACATAACTATTTACTGTAAAAGCATATTCTACTCTATATTTTTTCTGTTGTATTTTTTCACTTATTTTAAGCACTTGTTATATGTTTTTAATTATGAATTATGTACATTTTGATTTTTTTCTCTTTCTGTTACTATTTTGAAAACAACAAAAAATATTTTAAAAATCATTCCAGCCCTTGAAAGATCTAAAAAAAGCAAGCTACGAGCAAATTGTCATGGAAAAAAATCTATGTAGTCACTAAGAGATGACATTGACTTGAAGCCATCTAAGCAATCAATCAGTCAATTAAAGTTGGAAGTGTAATCAGATCCCAGGTATCTATTATCATATGTGGTAGACATGTATGAAAGCAAGAAAATATTGGACGAAAATACACACATGGTTGGAAAAGGTGATGAAGAAGCATATTGGTTTGAAACCAGAAATATTTTGTTAGGTATAATACCAGAAATCTATGACAAAGGGACTATATATCTAATATTACATATACTGACTGTAGCGAGAATTTGCACAATATTGGAAAAACAAGAACATTCCATCAGATGAAAATATAATTCAGAAAATATTGGATTGTGCAGAGATGGATAGATTGGCATTGAAAATAAAAGATAAAGGTAGTATTACTTAATGTGGAATAGGTTTTATCAATGGTTAGAGATAAGAGGTAGAAATTAGATGAAGGAAGAATATTGTTATGTTTAAATTAAACATGAACATTGTTTATAACTATAAGTATGCTGATATAATGAATAAGATTACAAATAAGCTAATATAATTATAAATATGGTTAGAATCACTTTATTGTACTATTACTATTGTAATCAGTACATATAGAATAGAATAGAATAGAATAGAATAGAATAGAATAGAATAGAATAGAATTCTTTATTGGCCAAGTGTGATTGGGCACACAAGGAATTTGTCTTGTTGCAAATGCTCTCAGTGTACATAAAAGAAAAGATACATTTGTCAAGAGTCAAGAATCATAAGGTACAACACTTAATAATAGTCATAGGGTACAATAAGGAATCAAATCATACTAGGAAACAATCAATATAAATCATAAAGATACAAGCGATGAAGTTTATATGTTACAATTTTTTTTCTTTTCTTTTATAAAATGACAATGCACTGTATTCAAAATATTTATACATAAATTAAAAAAAACTTGACTTACAAAAAAAAGAAAGCTCAAACCATTTCAACATCCCAGCATGGGCAAGTACAATGAGTGGCTGTTGATCAGTGCTACCAAAGACACTTCCTCTATTGACTTATGTGATCCTGTCAGGCTCAAAAGATCAGGAACATATATTGAATTGCAGCACAGAAGAATTATTCAAGCCTATTGATGAGAATCTAGTCAACTAAGGTTCAAATCAGAATTGGTGCCAGATAAGGGACAATAGAATTCAAGGTGCAGTGAACTTGGATCGTTTATGGCAATGTAAGAACTCTGAGTTGATAATACCTTAACTCCATCCCACCCTGTTCTTCTACAAATCCTTGTCTAAGTCTAAAAACAAAGAGATCCTTTGCTATGGATCTGGGGTGGGCCCACCAGCTGGAGTAGAGAAATGAAAAAAGAATGAAATCAAGCCAGCTTCAGGGTTGACAGAATCTAGCTTGGAGTCACTCCGTGGGAGGAAGCTGCAGTGACTAGACTCTTGAAGCCTTTATCTCCCTATTCCCAAGAGAATACAGTTAGTCTGGTGAGATTCTTGTAAATAGGTGATTAACAATAAAGGAACTACTATGCAGACTTGTTCTGGTTATTTGCATATGACAGTATCCATAAGCACATTAGAAGAAACAAGGAAATCCCAAGGTCTGCAAACAAAGCAAAGAAACAATGACGTCTGAATTTGTTTGACCAGTGAGGAAAACTAGCACATTTGTATTCATTTATGTAATCAGAATGTATGTGTGTATACATATCAGAATTAAAATAGAAGATCATTAGAAGGACAAGCAGCGTACAATGGATTCCAAGTGGACATGATTGGCTGGATGGAATTTTGAACTTCCCAGGACAATATTTTGTTATTGCTGCTTGGATAAATATATATGGACAGTCAAGTAAACAAACAGATGAATCACCAAACAAATCAACCAAGCCTGAGGGGTGGGGGTCACAACCCTAAATTCTATACCTGCACTCAACTTCTTTTTGTTCTGCACAGGTTACTTTCAAGAAGCCGAACATCAACTTGTAAAACACTCCTACACTTGTTTCCAAATTGCCATAAGAAAGAGGCATATGACACAATGGACCAGGCTCAAATTAACCTACTTTGGGTATGTTATGTAAAAATGTAGCTCTCTGGAGAAAGTTCTAATGATAGAAAAAGTAGAAGGAAAGAAGAAGAAAAGGACTGGCAGTAAGATTTAGTTACAATGGTGATTAAGCATTGTTAGAAGATCTGAAAAGTCAGGATAGGAAAAAGATTCTCACGGAGACAATCTATGTGGTCATTAATGATCAACAACTTGATAGCATAGTACCAATCAATCAATTATAAGATAGGCACTAATATTTTATTAAAAGAGAAGGAAACCAGAAATACAAGTTAGATTACTTCTAAATGTTCCTTGGCTCCAAAATGCATTTTCGGTATTGGGATATGGATAGTTACAATTCATTAAACCTTGTAACAGTTGCTTTCTCAATTGTCTTTGGAATAAATAGTGGGGGGAAGTATCCTGAGACCACCAGAAAGTTTGAATCTCATATTATTGTACTTTTTCTGCCTGGATTCCTCTTCCAGATTTTTAACTATGGAATCCATATGAAAAGTTTCAGTAAGGTCCCCAAACGGCTGCTAAAACAGTTAGCCAAACAGAGGCAGAGAACTCAACAATAAAACTTCCTGAGAACTTTTATTCTGACATACCAGGCCTGTGGTGGCCTGTCCTAGAATATCCTACTTCTATTGTATCAAAAAAAAAAAAAAAAAAGATGTTCCATGAAGCTATTTATCCTTTCTTTACCCCGATAATGAGTAAATTGCTAGCAAACAGAACCAGCAATTAATTTAATTGGTGTGATTTTGTTCAACTATCAGCTTGGCTTGCTGGCAAGAGATGTGTGTCCCATTTGTGACCTTGAAATTCTTCTCCAAGCATTCTGTTACCAGCCTTGCCTTTTCATTTCAAAATATATAAATATTCTATTGTGGATGCTGAAGCAACTCAGATCCACTTTATAAGAAACAATATATTATATCACATGCAGTTTCTGTCTGTCTGTCTGTCTCTGTCTCTATCTCTGTCTCTCCATTATGAACTAGTTTCATTTGGGAATCATCAACAGCAAAATATAGGAAAACCAGGCAGGAGGACCAGTTATGGACATAAGTAATCCCCAATGTATATAGGGACTGCCTAGAGACATCAGTGGAGAGGGGTTCATGGGTGGAATTAAGAAAGCAGTGTTATTTTACCCCTTTAGTTCATGTGTTATGATGTAGGAAATTGCATCCCAGTAGGGTGTTCTGCTATTGTCATTTTGATGAGAGTTTTGGATTGTGTGAATATTCCTGTGGGAAACCATCTTCATGTTGGTGAAGAACCTTCATGGGTTCTGGGTCTATATCCTTAAAAAAATCTACATCAACAGCATGATTGGAAAGGGCAAGTCCTTCTCCTGTCCAAGAGGCTCATAAGGACATGGCCGTGTAGGATGAAATAGGATGGGGCAACTAAGTGTAGTAAACTAGGCCAATGAGTCAAGAGCAGATCACAAACCAGCCAACATGGTAGAAGGCTTCTACCATGTTCTGCATCTCAGCATCTGCCATATAGGACACCTTCATTAATCTGACACTAGGGCATGACAGACAGGAAATGTCACTCTCCTCAACATTTTTGCAAATGGGGAATGTTTCTATCTGGACAATGTTCCTGTCTACCTCAGAGGACATGTAGTGCTCCAGATTTTGCTTTAAACTCCTGATGACAAATTTCAGGTCTTCTTTGGTAAGAACCAGGTTGTTCCTCAATCTCTGAAGCTTTTGCACAAATGGCTTACGATTATTATATTTTTATTTATTAAACATGAAACTCAGTCAACTGTACATTTAAAAATGTATCACAAATATCACTGACCGGCACTGATGGTTGATATGGGTTGCTGCCAGCATTCTAAGTATCAACCAAGTATCCTCTTAAGATGTATGATATTCTGAGTAGCACAATTTTTTGCAGTTCTGCTGATGCTATTGCAGAAAGCTGCAATTTCTTAGGATGTATTTTATAAAATTCTTGGACACAGTACCAAGTGCCCCGATTACAATGAGTATCACTGTTACTTGTTTCTTTCACAATTGCATAGTTTCAGGGGCCAGGTCACGATATTTCATTATATTTTCCAATTCTTTTTCTTTGAATCTGGCATCTCCTGGTACAGCAATACCAATAAATTGTACGCTTCAGTTTTCGACAACTGTGATATCTGGTGTGTTGTGTTCCAAATGACAATCTGTCTGTATTTGAAAGTCCCACAAGATCTTCACCTTCTCATTTTCAACAACTTTTTCCACTTTATGTTTCCATGACCTTTTGGATACAGGTAAGTCATATTTTTTTACATAATGACCAGTGGATTAATTTAGCAACTTGGTCATGTCTAGCATTGTAATCAGTTTGCATGATTTTGCTGCACTCACATATTAAATGTAAAACAGTTTCAGCTTTGTCATTGCAAATTCGGCAATTTGGATTGTCAATGGATTTTTGTATCTTTGCTTTCATGACATTAGTTTGTCATGCTTGTTCTTGAGCAGCCACTATTAAACCTTCCATTTTTAATAATAATAATCATCATCATCATCATCATCATCATCATTATCATAACACAACCTACCAGATAGTTCTTACTGGACAGGATAATTTTGACTGTTGTAATAATAAAATTATGTCTTCATTTATGACTTCTAATTACATGCCTAGAGAAGCTGGTAAAATCTCATTGTGTTTTGCCGTGTTATTGCTTCATCTAATTGTTTAAGTATGAAAACAAGTAGGATATTAAATTGCAGAACAGTAGACACTATTTTTTTGGGAAAGGCAAATAATTCCAAAAAGAAGCGAAAAAGAAAGAAAAAACTAGGCATGAAGAGGAAAAACCACTCACAGCCCATAAGCAATTCAATTTTCTTCAGAGCAATTGATTCTATTGACATTTTGATTGAAATGAAAGAGAAGGGAAGATTGTCAATGGATGACTTTAGTTTAAAAATTAAACAGACAGTCATGGATTCTGTGAACCACTTCTGCAGATAAATCTCTCAAGGGAGAGACTGGAGAAATAATGTAATACTTCGTTACTTAGGAAAATGGTTGACAATGACTTACTATAAGCTCTTCTCAAGCCACTGACATAACTGAGGTTTTTCTTTTCAAACCAGGCTGAAGACAGAATGGTCAGCCTTTAGTAGCTTGAAGTAAAACATTTATCATTTGAACTGAATGAGATAATAATGCCAGATGATTGTAGCACATGTCATGTGCCTTGATCAGGGCAAGTTTTCTCTGGAAAGGATTTGGGAGAATTAAGCCTATGTTAGTTTTATATGAAGATGATGTTTGTTCGTTTGTATTTTGATGATGTTAGCCATTTGCTTCATTTATCGTTTCCTTATTTTATCACAGTAATAAGCCTAGCACATTACTAAGTTAAGCTCTGACACCTGGTGGCCATTTGACCATGGTCTATGGAGATTCTCAGTCATCCAGGTCATGATTGTCCCAAAGATGCTTTTTTCAAGAGGCAACTGGACTTTTTGGTTTTTCTTTGAAGACATTTCGCTTCTCATCCAAGAAGCTTCAACGGTTTCAAGAAGGCTTCACACAATTTCATGATTCAGGTGACCCTGATGACACAGATAATCCTCCAGATGGTCTTAATGACTCACTAAAGGAATGAAAATAACCAGCTGTCTGCAAGGAATATAAATCCTTCCATTCGCCACCATCCAGTCAGAGCTGAAGAAGTTTCCTGGATGAGAAGCGAAACGTCTTCAAAGAAAAACCAGAAAGTCCATTTGCCTGTTGAAAAAAGCATCTTTGGGACAACCATGCTCAGGTAGGTTTCTTGATATACTTTTTGAAATCACAGATGGCCTTTTGAAGTTCTCTAGCAAATTTGTTGGTAGAGAAGGTAGGCAGACCATTTTCTTTGGTGGGCAGAAAGACTAACCAACAATATCTCAAGGAGGAGACTTCCTTAGTAAGGAGAACCACTCTGATAACAAATGAGACATTTCCTTGTGGCATCTCTTCTTGGGATTCAATTCAAGTGTAGAGAGTTCCATCATAAAGGCCGTGATGGCGCAGTGGTTAGAATGCAGTATTGCAGGCTAATTCTGCCAACTGCCAGCAGTTCGATCCTGATCAACTCATGGGTTGACTCAGCCTTCCATCCTTCCAAGGTCAGTAAAACGAGGACCCAGATTGTTGGGGGCAATATGCTGACTCTGTAAACCACTTAGAGAGGCTGTAAAGCACTATGAAGTGGTATGAGTCTAAATGCTATTACTATACTGGAGACAGAATTATCTAGCGAAACTTAGGACACAAACACATACACATGCAAAACCTTGGTCACCTTACAATTTATATAAAAACATCATATTCTATCCACAAGGACACCCACATTCTCCTTTGAGTAATTTCTAGGCTAAATTAGGCTAAATAATGAGGATTGGTGGAACAAAATGGTGCAAAAATTCTCTGCCCAATTCAACTCGTCTCAACCCAGTTTTTCCTCCACCAGCTTCTTAGGTTATATAACAGTGTAAGACAATGGCAGGGGTTTTTTTTAGCTTTCTTTATTGCTCCTTATAATCTCTGGGAACATTCCGAAGGTGATGTGACATCAACATTGTACAGTCTGTGCAAACTGCATTCCACCTTATTATCTTCAGTGAAGAAACTCGTGATTCTGCCATGTCAGATATTAATTAGGGAGAGGATTGAAAGGAAGCTCTTCAGCAAAATCTTTTATATCAATGTACTAAATTGTACCTTCTGAACCTGTAGGTGAACTGGAATTCATTTCAGCCCTGAAAAATGCAGATTTTTTGATGTGATTAGCAGTTCAAATATATCATTAATAAGTCTACAATCATTATACACGGGATTAATGTGTGTATTTTTTTTAAAAAAAAAATCATTGTATCGTATTAAAAAACCTGCATACTTTTTTTTTGAAGACTTTTTGTTTACTTGAGGAATTTGGGAACTGATATAAAAATGAATCAATACAATAGGGAAAAACAGAATCAAAACCAACGCACAAGCACTCACACAAGCATGAAGCCGAAAGCACCAGCCTGAAGATGACGAGTGGGACCTCGTCGAAACGTTGCCAAGATGCTCTCAATCTTACAATGGGAAAAGACCCAAACACGCCAAGACCTGCATACCTGTACCTGTGAAAATCCACGAAAATATATATATTCTTTCTTTCTTTCTTTCTTTCTTTCTTTCTTTCTTTCTTTCTTTCTTTCTTTCTTTCTTTCTTTCTTTCTTTCTTTCTATCTATCTATCTATCTATCTAATAACAAATGTCAGTTTACAGCTCTTCTGTCTTCAATGCATTCAATTTTTTTTTTATTACCAGTTCTGTGGGCGTGGCTTGGTGGGCATGGCAAGGGAAGGATACTGTAAAATCTCCATTCCCCCCTCACCCCACTAACCTGCTTTCCATCTCTGTTTTCCAACAACAAAAAGATTCAGGGCAACAAAAAAGATTCAGCCGATCAGCTGGGACTCGGGAGGCAGAGAATAGATGGATGTGGGGCCAGTCAGAAATGGGATTTGCCGGTTCTCCGAACTATTTAAAATTTCCACTACCAGTTCTCCAGAACTGGTCAGAACTGGCTGAATACCACCTCTGCTTTAATGTATTTTATGCTTCTACTAGCTAGCTTATAGAAAGCACTTTCAGATACATAATAAAATGATTCTCTACTACAATAAGGTTTTTTTTAGAGTTTTATAGGATAATTTTGTGCAGAGAGAAATAAGAAATAAAAGACCAACTTAGAAAAGGATTTCTGTACACCCACTTTGTCTTTTAAAAGAAGAAAATCTTTTATTAGGAATCAATAAATAGCTGTATTCTGGTTATATTTTAAGTAAAAGTATGAAAGTCTACAGAGTCTTCTAAGCTAGATAAAAATGGTATGTATCTACTCTATTACCAGATGGGTGAAGAAATGTAGCAGAAACAATCAGCAGGACCTGAAGTGATGACAGCCCTAAAAATATCAATTTGACCAATTGGAAACATGCAAAGTGTTGCCAAAGAAGTAATGAAAGGGGCCAGTGAAGAGCTTCTCTACACTAATTTTATGTTTATTGACTGTAGTGGAAAATGGGATGAGAATGTACAAGAAAGAAAGCAAAATATATACAAATGGTTCTTCCACTACACTTAGAATATTGCATCTAGTTTTGGTCACAACAAGATTAAAAAGTTGTTGAGACTTTAAAAAGAGTCTAGAGAAGAGTCACAAGGATGATTAAGGGACTGGACGCTAAGATTTACGAAGAACATTTGCAGGAATTGGGTATGTCTGGTTTAATGAAAAAAAGCACTAGGGATGACATCATAGCAGTGTTCCAATATTTGAGGGGCTGCCACAAAGAAGAGTGTTAAGTTTGAGCAATGAGAGGCTGAACCAGAGCATGAGTGCAACAGTACTTTATTTTACAAATAAAGGGCTGACCGTGCTTGCCAAGCCTGGAACTGGCTCGCAGCAATCAGCAGCCAGTTGGACCCCGCAGCCTGCTTTTATAGCCGGCTGCTGGGGAGAACCGACCAATGGGAATGGGGGAATAACGCCCACACAAAGCGAGTGGACCTGAGTGAGAACTCCTTGAGTCCTCAGGACATAACACCCCTTCCCCCAGATGCGAACACGCATAGTCCTTGAGGTAGATGGGGTTTGTGTTGGCGCCCGGAGCGGCGCAACTCGGGAACATTGTCTGACTGTTCGGTATCAGTCTGTGACGGGTTGAGCTGGCATAGTGTCGCCAACACTCTCTCTGGACTGGGCATCCTCGGAAACCACCGGGTTGGTTTCTGGGGTCAAGCTCGTGGGTTGGATCCGGTTGGTCAACTCTCTGGGCGCTGTTGTCCGAGTTTGGGCTGACCGGAACGACCGCTGGCGCAGACTGGTCACTGGGTGCGGTGTGGCTGGGTGGCGGATGAGACGGTTCCCCTTCGACTGGAGACTCTGGATTCTTGTTTGCGAGGTTGCTGAGGCGCCTTCTGAGTTGGTCTATGTGTCTCCTCCAGACGCGACCATCCTCCAGCCTGACTCTATACGATCTCGGCCCGGTGACGGCGATGACCTCGCCCGGAATCCAAAGTGGGTCCCCAGCGAAATTCCTTGCGAATATCGGCTCCTGTAACATAAAATGTCTAACCCCGAAGTGGAAGCGAGGGAGAGTCAGGCAGTATTGTGGGTGCAGTCTATCTAATACAGTCCTCAGGCGCCGGCCCATCAGAAGTTCCGCTGGGGACTTATTGGTGACTGCACAGGGGGTTGAGTGTTGGCTCATCAGGAACCGTGAGAGTTTGTGGTGCCAGTCATCTCTGCCAAACCTAGCGAGGGCCTCTTTGGTGGTCCTGACGGCCCTTTCAGCCAACCCATTACTCGCAGGGTGAAATGGGGCTGTGAAAATGTGGCGAATGCCTAGGTTGGCTGCAAAATGGCTGAATTCTACTGATGCGAACTGTGGGCCATTATCGGAGACCAAGGAGTCGGGTAGTCCATGTGTAACGAACAGGCGCGTTAACACGTTGGTGATTGCTAGTGTGGTGGTCGTGGATAGCTGCGCCACGTCTATCCACTTGGAATAAGCGTCCACGACCACTAGGAACATCTTTCCATGCACGGGCCGGCCAGATCGATATGGATTCTAGACCAAGGGCGCTGGCGCTCTCCCATCTGGTAGGGGTGGCGATGGGGGAGCAGGACGGGATTCCTGGCAAATGCTGCAGGAACTTACCCAATTGACAATGTCCTCGCCTAGACCCGGCCACCACACGTAGCTGCGTGCCAACGCCTTCATTCTCACAATGCCGGGTGTCCCTCGTGCAACGCTTCCAGGACTCGGTGCGCAGCGAGGTCGGAATGACCACCTCGAGTGCCCCACAGTAGACAACCCTGCAAACTGGACAGCTCCTGCATGCGAGTCTTAAAGGGTGCGAATTTGTTATCAACATTGCCTCCCGGCCACCCCTCCTCACCCAGTCGAGCACCTGGGCGAGCGTTTGGTCTGCCTTGGTTTTGGCGGCGATGTCAAGGCGGTGATGGGCAGGTCCAACTGAGTGATTTCAAAAATGGCATTGACAGGAGCTGGGTCTTCAGCCGGAGCGGGTAAGGGGCAGCGACTGAGCGCGTCAGCGTGGGATAGAGTTTTGCCCGGGCGGTGGATAAGTTTGTATGAGTAGGCCGCTAGGAAAAGTGTCCACCTTGTCATCCGAGGGAGAGGACTTGAGGTGTCTGTTTGTCGCCAGCCAGTAGGCCCAGGAGGGCTTATGGTCGGTGACCAGTTCAAGAAGTGGCCAAAAAGGAATTCGTGAAACTTTTTCACGGCTGCAACAGCTGCTAGGGCTTCCTTGTCTATTTGGCTGTAATTTCGCTCCATGGCCGAGAGCGTCCTGGAGAAAAAGGCGATGGGGCCTCGGCGCCATTGGCGAGTCGGTGACTAAGGACCGCCCCAATTCCAAAAGGGGATGCGTCTGCTGCCAGTACTAAAGGAAGGTTGGGGTCGAATTGGATGAGCACTGCCTCTGGCGTAAGTAGTGATTTGACGGCGTTAAACGCCTGGTCTTCTTTGTGCCCCCAGTGCCACGGTGACTTTTTGTCTAGTAATCTGTGTAGGGGTTCGGCTACTGAGGCTTTATGGGGCAAAAGGATGCATAAAAGTTTAGGAGCCCCAAGAAAGCTTGTAGCTCCGTTTTGGAGGTCGGTGTGGGAGCTTCGTGGATCGCCCTGACCTTGGACTCCAGGGGGTGAATGCCAGAGGCGTCAATTTTATAACCCAGAAAGTCCACCTGTCTAGTGGCAATGGCGCATTTTTCTTTTTTTAACTTGAGGCCATGCTGTCTGAACCTCTCTAACACTGCTCGCACTCTCTGGAAGAGTTGGGGTCTGTCCCTGGCCGAGACCAAGATGTCGTCGAAGTAGGGTACTACACCAGGAGGCCCTGTAAAATCCGCTCCATGAGGGATTGAAAAATACCCGGGCAACACTTACGCCAAATTGGAGACGCTTGCATCGGAAGGCACCCCTGTGAGTGACGATGGTCTGAAGTTCGCTGTTTGGTTATCAACAGGGAACTGTTGATATGCTTGAGACATGTCCAATTTAGCAAAAATACTGCCCGGTTCGAATGTGTGCAATAAGTGCTGAATGACGGGCACGGGGTAGGCGCTAACTTGTAAATATTTATTGATTGTTGTCTTGTAGTCCGAGCAAATTCTCAGGGTACCATCTTTTTGAGGGTGTGACAATGGGCGTCTCCCACTTGGCGAAATCTGTTGGCTCAATGACCCCTTGTTTTAGTAGTTTATCCAATTCAGCGTCTAGTTTTGGTCGAATAGCAAATGGAACTCTACGTGGTTTTAATCTGATTGGGACTGCCTGGGGGTCAACGGTGAAGCGAGATGGGGATTCCATTATAACACCCCAGCTCCTCGCTGAACACATCTGCGTAGTCAGCGAATAAGGAGTCAGTGTCTGAGGTTGAGACAGCATGGACTCCTGTTAACCCTAGGCCGAGGTGGGGAAACCAATCGAGCCCCAATAAGGTGGGTAGATTGCCGTTAACTACCACTAGAGGTAGGTGGCCTTTAAAAGCTCTAAAACTGACAAAGAACTTGCCTCTGCCGATCACGGGAATGGCCTTCCCTGGTAGTCCTTCAGACCGAACTGGCATCTCTGAAGCCGGGTAGTAGATAGGCTGGGGTGGAGTCTCTTGAGGGTGTTCCACGAGATTATTGAGAGCGCTGACCCTGTGTCAACCTCCATGTGGCACGGTTTACCTTCTAGGGAAACGGAGAGAGAAATTTTACTAACAGAGTGGCAAGTACGCCTGGCAAGGCGGTGCGTGCGACAGTTTAATACTTGCCTCTGTGGTCCCGAGTGCGAGGACGGGGTCTTTGTGCAGCGCTTTGGGGGCTTGGCAGACTCTCGCAATGTGCCCCTCTTATGGCAGTTGTTGCAAACGGCTCCTTTAAACTTGCAGGTGGCCCTTCGATGTGATCCCCACAGGCTAGGCACAGGGTGATGTGCTTGGGTGGACCGTGTATTCTTGTTTGGCCCCTACCTGCGACCGTCTGTCATTGGTGAGGCGATGGACATCGTTCTCATCGTTGTGGCCTTCCTCCGCTTCCACCTCTTCGGAATGGACTGGGAACGCTGCTAGTTTGGCGCTTGGGCCCTGAATTTCGGTGGCTGAGTTCGTTGCTGCTCGGCTGCTAGGGCCTCCTCTACCGCTTGCGAGGTTGAGGTCTTTTTAGCTAGCAGCCGCCTCTGTAGGTTGAGATCCTTGACCCCACAAACTAATTGATCGAGGAGCATGTCCTCCAGGTATGTTCCAAACCCGCAGTGCAGGGCTGCTGTTCTGAGGCGGCCATATATTGGTTGATGGTCTCCTTACTTGATTGCTTCCTCATTCGGAACGTGAACCTCCTGGCGATTTGTGAAGGCCTGGGAGCGTAGTGGTTTGTGAGGATCTCAAGCAACTCGGACCACGGAACGTTTTTCAATTCTCTCGGCGCCACGAGTGCTGCAGCGGTATAAAACGGTGGCTCCGCATAGATTAGGAAATAGGATTTTTCCGATGCTCTCCCGCATCCGACAGGCCAACCGCATCGATGTAATGATTGAAACGGTTCTTATACGATTCCCACTTCTCTTCGTCTGGTTTAAACGCCGGGAATACTGGATTGGAACTCATGGTGCTGGAACGGCTGGGCTACCTGCGGAAAAATCTCTCTGGGACTACGAACGCTCGTGAGTTACTAGTGATATCAGCTCTGGAGAGGTTTTTGCTACCCTCTCTTTCTCTCTCTCTGGGTTACCACGTTGGCTGCTAGCCGTTGGAGGTGTCTTGATTCGCGCCAAAAAGTGGGCGTTAGTGACTCTCTACAGCGCTGTGCTGTGATTCCTACTGGCTCGAAATTCAAATGACACCCGTTTGAATTTCGCGCCAAATGCAGAGCGGCTGCGGCTCGCAGCGCTTCACTTTCCCCGTGGCGGGGCTAACAAGCGGCTACAGACGCTTCTAACTATTTGACTCAGACCGCTTTCTCTGGCTGCGGATCTGCGTTTGCTCTTTTTGATCGCTCGTTTCGCTAGCTGACCGCTCTCTCTGGCTGCGGATCAGCGTTTCCCTTGTCGCCAGCCGATCGCTCTCTCTGGGCTGTAGATCGGTGGCTAGTGACTCAGCGGTTGCAAGGTGCTTCTGGTAGCCATCCCACCTTCGTCGCCAGTGTTAAGTTTGAGCAATGAGAGGCTGAACCAGAGCATGAGTGCAACAGTACTTTATTTTACAAATAAAGGGCTGACCGTGCTTGCCAAGCCTGGAACTGGCTCGCAGCAATCAGCAGCCAGTTGGACCCCGCAGCCTGCTTTTATAGCCGGCTGCTGGGGAGAACCGACCAATGGGAATGGGGGAATAACGCCCACACAAAGCGAGTGGACCTGAGTGAGAACTCCTTGAGTCCTCAGGACATAACAAAGAGGGTGTCAACCATTTGTCCAAAACATCTGAAGGCAGGACAAGAAGCAATGAATGGAAACTAATCAAGGAGAGAAGCAACTAGAACTAAGGAAGAATTTGCTGACAGTTAGAACAATTAATCAGTGGAACAATTTACTTCCAGAAGTTGTGAATGCTCCAACATGAGAGGTTTTTAAGAAGAGATTGGATAACCATTTGTCTGAAATAGTAGAGGGTCTCCTGCCTGGGAAGGGGTTGGATTAGAAGACCTCCAAAGTTCTTTCCAATTATCTTATTCCGTTCCGTTAAAAGCTCTTCTCATTGGCTTTCATATCAATTCAAAATCTCCAATATTTCATTTAGAATGAGCATTTCATTATCTCAACATAGTGAGTTGATAAGAACATCAGCCTCTGTTTCTTCTGTCAGACAGTACTTCATTTCAACAAGACCTTTGCGGTACACATTTCTTAGCGATATGTAGCATCCGTGTGCTTTGTGAGTGGTGAAGTTCTCCATGGCTGGGGAAGAAGAATACTGCTCTTGTTATCTTCCTGCCTCGTTCTTGGCTTTGATTCATTGATTCCAAAATCAAATAATTGTTGATGGTTCAGGGGAATTCTGGGAATTGAAGTCCACGCGTCTTAAAGTTTCCAAGTTTGAGAAACCCTGATTTAAGCAAACTGATCCTTTATCTACAGAAGGCATGGCATCATCAGCAGTACACTACATTTTTCCAATTTATAGCCATGTCTGAAAACAATCAAGATTGTTAAAGAAACATGAAGAAGCCTCACTATTCACGTACACCTCATGAGTCAATTTTGAATTGATTCTACAGTTCTCTGGCAACATATGAGTTTGGTTCACTGGATTTATTCTTTGCAAATAATACTTTCTTCTGTATTGTATCAGCAGGTCTACCTAATGATTCATTCCTGTGCAATTTACCTTGAGGTTATTTTTCTGCCAAATGGTTCTCCCACCTACCCAGGCACTTGTTCTTTGAGATGCAAGATGCTTTTGAAAGAGAAACAATGCCTATTTCTTATTTTTATAAAAATATGTCAGCCTAAAGGCCTGATTTAGTCATCTTACCCTGTTCTCAATGTTCTTGGACAAAGCACAGATTTTATTTAACTTGAAGTAAATTAACAATTCGCCTCATAATCCTCAGGCAGTAATATGGATCAGATGATGCATCTCAGCTCTCTCAGACAATTTTACTCCAGTTCTGCTACTGTTTCTAAGATGAATTCATGTGTGCTTATAAATTCTGTACAGCGGTTTGTTTAATTACTGTTTAATGACTGTTTAATGACCATTCACATCTACAACAGCACTGAAAAAAGTGACTTATGACCCCATTTTTCACACTTAACGACTGTTAAAGCATCCCCAGAGTCACATGATCAAAATTCGGAAGCTTGGCATGTGACTCATATTTATGACGGTTGCAATGTCCTGGGATCATATGATCACCATTTGTGAGCTTCTGACAAACAACGTCAATGAAAAAGCCAGATTCACTTAACAACAACAATGTAGCAATAGCACTTAGACTTATATACCTCTTCACAGTGCTTTACATCCCTCTCTAAGTGGTTTACAGAGTCAGCCTCTTGCCTCCAACAATCTGGGTCCTCATTTTACCCACCTCAGAAGGATGGAAGGATGAGTCAACCTTGAGCCAGTGAGATTCGATCTGCCAAATTGCAGTCAGCTGGCAGTCAGCAGAAGTGGCCTGCAGTACTACATTCTAACCACTGTGCCACTGCGGCTCATGTATCTGAACAACTGCAATGATTCACTTAAAAATGGGTGGCAAGAAAGGTGGTATAATGGGGTAAAAATCACTTAACAACTGTCTCACCTAGCAACATAAATTTTGGGTTCAATGGTGGTCATGATTCGAGGACTATCTGTACATCTTTGGTAAGTCTTTAGTAAAGTTATGGTCTTTAACTCTTTGATTTTCTCTCCTTTTCATTGCAAATTCTTTAACATCAGTATGAATAACAAATTGTTATTCTCAGTTAATAATATATGTAGGTAGTTTTGATGAATAGGTTATTCTGCTTGGACATAAAACATAGAATGATAAGGCTGGAAAGGATCTCAGAGATCATCTGGTCCAGGGATGTCGAACTCAAGGCCCGCAGGCCAGATCCAGCCCACGGGTACTTAGAGCTGCCCGTGGGGCCAGCCTGGAAACAATGAAGGAACAGCCTGTAGAAACGGTGCTTGGGAAGGCTGTGTGCTGCCCTCCTGAGCTCCATTTTCAGCTGTGACAGCCTCCTGCAAACTCTGCCAGTGAAAACAGAGCTTGGGAGAGTTGTATGCAGCTGTCTTGAGCTACGTTTTTGCTGACAGAGCACTCAGGCCACCACAGACACCTCCAACTTGAGTGACATCGAGCTGACCATGCCTGCCCTGGCCACACTCACCCAGCCTCCTGAGGTCCAACACAACTCTGATGTAGCCCTCAATGAAATCAAGTTTGACACCCCTGATCCAGTGGTGGGATTCAATTTTTTTTACTACCAGTTCTGTGGGTGTGGCTTGGTGGGCATGGTGTGGCTTGGTAGACATGGCAGGGGAATGCTAGACTAAAATCTCCATTCCTACCCCAATCCAGGGGAAGGATACTGCAAAATCCCATTCCCTCCCCACCCCACTAACTTGCTTTCCAACTCTGTTCTCCTGTGCAGGGCAACCAAAGAAGACCCAGCCAATCAATTGGGACTCTGGAGGCAGAGAATAGATGGGGACGGGGCAGTCAGAGGTGGTATTTGCCGGTTCTCCGAACTGCTCGAAATTTCCGCTGCTGCTTTTCCAGAACTGGTCAGAACCTGCTGAATACCACCTCTGCCCTGATCTAGTTCAACCTCCTATTCAAGGCAGGAGACCTTATACAATAGCTAGACTTTGCATCCCAGCTAGCCATCCTAATTCGATTCATTTCTCTCTCTTGCAGATCTAATGGTATTCCTCCACCCAAATGTCCTCTGCTTTTAAGAAAATAAAATTAATCATTCTTTGAGTACTTAAATTTTTCCACATTTTTTTACATATGACACATACTACAGAATACAAAGGTGTGACTGGCATGTCTAACATAATCATTGTTAAAGTCTACATTAACCTCTAACCTTTATCTTACCACAAGTGTTCATGCCACCCAATGAAACTCCAACTTCCTTCTGTTTCTCAGCAGCAACCAATACTTCATTCAGGCAGGCAGCAAAGAATAGTTTCAAAATCAAGTAAAACCAATCCCCCTCTATTTTTTACATCTTATAATATTTTATATTTTAACTTTTCAAGTTTTTCCCCCTGACATATAAATTTAGATATGTCCTGCTGACATTGTTTAAACGGTACAATGGTTGCCAAAACAGGTATTGTCTAAAACAAAAGTAACATTCTAGGTAAAACATTCATTTTTAATTACAGAAATTTTCCCCAATAGTGACATGCTTAATTTCTCCCATTTTAAAATGCCTGTCTTAATTTCAGCCAATGTCTTAACATATTTTTTTTGAAATAACATACAATTCATATTTTTCACAGTAATACCCAACTATTTTATTTTTTCTCAACTTTAAAACCAGTTTTCTCCATCAGTTCTATTTGATATTTTAATTTCCTTCTTTTCTCCAGTGCTTTCAAATATTACATTATAATTCAGATGGGGCTCCATCAGTGTGTGGATCTGAGTCAATTGACCTATTTTCTCCATTTACAAAGATCCTTTCAAAAATCAATTATTCAGATTTTTGGGAGGTGCAGATAACTAACCTTCTGTCCTGGCCACTTTTGACAGAGGCACGACTGAGAGTGTTTTAACAAACTGCACCACAGTTGGTGATCGCAATGCCTCAGATAGAAGGTCCATACAGAGAGCGCTGAGAAGAGAAGAGAAGCAGAGAAGATTATAGGAAGCTTGCTCCCCATTATTCAGGATAGTGCTTATAAGCGCTTTGTGCTTAGAGCTCAAAGCATTGTTTGAGACCCTACACACCCATACCACTTCATGGTATGTTTCTGTTACTCCCCTCTGGGAGGAGGTTTTAAAGTATCTACAGTAGGACTACCAGATTCTGTAACAGATTTTGTTCCCTAGGCCATCCATCTTGTAAATTTGCAGGACTCTCTCTTTTTTTGCCATATATAATATGTATATATTTGAACTAGACTGTGATGTTTCTCTGTGTCCTATGTGTGTGTGTGTGGGGGGGTATTTGCATGGTTATCTTTTGAGAACTGAATGCAACAAAATTTCATTCTAATGTATGCTGATTAGTGTACATTTAAAGTGACAATGAAGTTCTATTCTATTAGTCTGTAGAGATTCTCAGTCATCCAGGTCATGATTGTCCCAAAGGTGCTTTTTTTCAGGAGGCAAAAACAAGAAAGTCCAGTTGCCTCCTGAAAAAGCACCTTTGGGTTCTATTCTATTCTGTTCTTGTTCCTGTTCCTATTCCTATTCTATACAGGTAGTCTTCACTTACCAAGCACATTAGAGACCAACAACTCCATTGCTATGTGACATGATTATTGTTAAGCATAATGTCCATATGACCGCATCACCTTACAACATCAGCTCAATGAGTTCCAGCATGGTAATTCAATGAATGGCCACTGATCATTAAGCACAACATCATATGACTGCAAATCATGACTTCCTGTTGGTTTCCCTCTTGATTTGCTTCTCAGAATCTGGCTGTGAAGATTGCAAATGGCAATCACGTGACTGCAGAATGCTGCAACCCTCAGAAATATGAGCCAATTGCCAAGTGCCCAAATTGTGAGCATATGAGAGCTGCAACATCAGTTGTAACTGCTATTTTTCTGCATTGTCACAACTTTGAATAAGTGGTTGGTAAAGCAAGGACTGTCACCCTTGCCCCAGCTTGGTCTTTTAGGAAAGCAAGACTCTCAACTCCATTTGTAGTGAAAAGAATACTTTTGCTAAAAGTCAAGGGCTACAATAAAACAAAGCCAGAACTGAGGTTTTGCATGCGAGAATGCTTCCCAATTAACTTTCCCTTTCTTGTTCCATCCCTCTGCTATCTATACAGTTAATGCTACATTCCAGTCACATTCAGAGAAATTGTTTTTGTAACTGTCTCTGAAGAGGCAAGCTAGATCTTAAGCCTTTACATTCCATTTCCAAAGTCCATGACCTTGGGATGATGAGCCAATGTCTCAGGATGGCTGCCATGCCCCTGTCGGAGTCTGAATCCAAGGAAGAAGACAAATAGCTGACAGGGAGTGGGTGTGTGGCTCCATTGGCTGTGGAGGAAACTGGGAAAGGTAAAACAAGGAAGAGGGAGTTCAGAGGAAGATCCAGGCCCAGCCACCTCTTTATCCTAGGGCACGAAGAAGAGAGCAATGTGGGTTGTGTGGCTTATGGGAGAAGAAGGGGCCCTGGTTCCCTTCATTAGCCACAACTGGAAAGAGAATTTAAAAGAAATGCATGTTGAGTGCGGCAGCTGCTGGGAGCAAACGTGAGTTTATCTTGTGTTGACTTTAGTTATCTACGTTCCTGGCATCTTCCCAACTGTGTTGAGTTATTGTTGTGCCTTCACATCTGGAATTCTTGCTCCTACTCTGCCAGACTGTACCTCATTTTGCCTTGATTGGACTTAAAGTTACAGTTTTTGTTGACCATGTTTTGGACTTGATTCTCTGCAGCCAAAGGCTGTTCCTGGGAGAATTTTTCTCCAGCCAGAAGGTAACCATGATACTGGGGGCAAAGTTGTAGCTAATAAAGGGAATCCTACCCATTATCTGATTCTGTTGCCTTTGTGCCATGTCTTGGGTCATCACAACAGCATTAAGTTTAGTTTTGGTTTCTCCATCCCTCCCCAGTCCCTCCGCTCATAGTTTATGGCAGGCTGGCATCTAGTGAAGCAGGGCTGGAGCAAAGGATAGTAGTTCTGATGCTACCAGTACTTTTACTAGGGCCCATCTTACTAAAATGAATACATAATCATACTCTGCATAAATACATAATCATACTCTACACAAATGACCTTTGTGATCATATTAAGAGCAACTGTGTTCTCTTCGCTGATGAAGTAAAACTATTCAGCACCACAGACAATATTGCTACCCTTCAAAAAGATCTTGACTATGTATCAGAATGGTCAAACAAATGGCAACTTCAAATCTCAACAAATAAATACTCTGTCTTACATATTGGCAAAAAAAATCAGAAAATAAAATACAGGCTGAATAGTTAAGACCTTGTTGATGATCCAAACTCTGTCAAGGACCTTGGAGTACTCATCTCTAATGATCTAGGTGCCAGAGCCCACTGTAACTACATAGCCAAAAAGGCATTAAGAGTTGTTAACCCAATTTTACATAGCTTTTTCTCTGGTAATATTATACTACTAACTAGAGCATACAAAACATTTGCTAGACCAATACTCGAATAAAGCTCATCAGTCTGGAACCCACATTACATATCTGATATTAATACAGTTGAGAAAGTCCAGAAATATTTCATAAGAAGAGTTCTCTACTCCTCTACTTGCTGTAGAATACCTTATGCCACCAGACTTGAAATTCTAGACCTAGAAAACCTAGAACTACACTGTCTTTGGTCTGATCTAAGTATAGTACAGTATATAAAATCATACATTGTAATGTCCTATCTGTCAATGAATACTTCGGCTTCAACCATAACAATACAAGAGCAAACAATAGATACAAACTCAAGGTTAATGGCACCAAGCTTGATTGCAGGAAATACGACTTCAGCAACAGAGTGGTCAATGTCTGGAATACTCTACCTGACTCTGTAATTTCTTCCCCAACACCAAAAACTTTAACCTTAGACTTTCTACAATTGACCTCACCCCTTTTCTAAGAGGTCTGTAGGGGGCGTGCATAAGCACACCAATGTGCCTACCATCCCTGTCCTATTGTTTCTTTTATTTTTCTTATATGTATCCATGTATTTATAACTATATTTTTACTTATACCTATTATCTTATAAGCAATTGACAAACTAAATAAAATAAATAAATAAAACAATGCTACTTAGTTATTTTCATTTGAGATATTAATAATTGTGGGCAACTGACAGTTTTCCCAGTTCATTTCTGTTAATTATCAAAACACTAATTAAAAGTTTAGGCTTCATTTATGGAAACAGTTATTTTGTTAGACGATAGAGTTTTAGAAATTTAATTTCTGATTTCTAAATCTTATTATAAAATCTACATCATGAAATATGACAGTAGATTTACAATGCTACATTCCATCCTATAGTCTCAAAATGAAACAAAGTCGGTGTTATTCATCTGGTATTAACATGAAGGGCAATTCAAAAATTTAATAAAGGAAAAATAATCATATACCATTATAATACTTATTTGTATTAAGTAACAGTGCTTCAGAATATTTACCTAGGTTTCACGACATCCTGTAAAATTGGTTGGTTGCAAACATTGTTAAATATCTTCCCTCACATTAGTATGTGCCATTTAGCTAACGATATGTCAAATAAATATCTTATTAAACCTTAAATTAAATCTACACTGGCAAGATGTAGCTTAGTATATTAGAAATGAGCAAAATCATCTCCAATAAGAACAGAACAGATTTCCTAAGCTTAAAGAGAAAAAAAACTGATCATGAAAGCTGTGTTCATGTATTTTATGTTGGATATCTCCTATTTATTAGAGATCTTTCATGCAGTTTCAAGATGTTTGCTTTTGATGAAAAAGGCTGTAACTATTATTCAAACGAATTTAAAAACTCTACAATATGCTATAGCTATATAATTCTAAGAGAGGGATAAACTCCTTAAGAATTTTAGAATATTAAGAGAATGTCACACTCTTCCAAAATGGCTGCCATAATGGCATGATCAGAACACAGACTGAGAATTCCCCACTTTAGGACAGTCACCATCATAGATGCTTACTATTGGCCCTTTTGAATTAGAGGAGTCTTCACTCTATGGTTGGTATTAAAACCATGTATAAATCATAATAAAAGAATAACAGACCTGGAAAGGACCTTTAAGACTTGTGGATTTCAATTCCCAGAATTAATAGCTGGCTGAGGAATTCTGGGAGTTGAAGTCCACAAGTCTTAAAGTTGCCAAGTATGGAGACCTCTACCCTACACCATTCTGGACAAATGGCTTTCCAATCTCTTCTTTAAAACATCCAATGATGGAGCACTTCTGAAGCATTTCTGAAGGCAAGCCATTCCACTGGTTAATTGGTCTCACTATCAGGAAATTTCTCCTAAGTTGGTTCTCTCCTTGATTAGTTTTTATCCATTGCTTCTTGTCCTGCCTTTAGTTACTTTGGAAAATAAGATGATTCCTTGTGGCAGCTCCTTAGATATTGGAAGAGTGCTACCATGCCCTAGCCCTTCTTTTCATTAAACTAGACATACCCAATTCCTGCAACTATTCATCATATGTTTTAACCGCTAGTCCCCATCATCTTTGTTGCTCTTCTCTGCACTCTTTCTAGAGTCTCAACATCTTTTTTTTTATATTGTAGTGGCCAAAATTGTAGTGGCTAAAACTGGATACAATATTCCAAGTGTGTATATTCCAATAGTCAATATTCCATATGTTTATTTCCTAAGAATGGTTGTGGAGTTTTGCACCTTTGCCCTTTTCTTTCCAACTTCCTGCTTATTTAACTTATTTAAAGGCAACCATATTACAATAAAAGATAGAAAGAGCAGAGAATTTGTCTCGGTGGGAGAAAGAAGTCCTAAGGCATCACTTTGTCAGTCCTTGGTTCAAGTCATACTGAGCATCTTCTTTTTTTATTATTTCTATTCATTTACTACCAAAGGCTATATTTCTATCACATGCTCAACCTGTTGGATGAATTGACCATTTTCTGCATCAAAACCAACAACTAACCAAACAGGTTGGGTTCACAAAAATGCTAAGCAACCAAAAAAAATGAGAGTGAGAAATTAATCAAAATGTAAATTAGCTTGGCTTGTTGTGTGGCTGTGAAGTCTTTAAGTATTCAAGATTGTAGTGCAAATACACCAAATTTGTATATGCAGGTGGATTAATGCATTTGACACAGGATCCAGCTGGGGGAAAAATACCATGAAATGAAAAGAAAGGAAGAAAGGAAAGAAAACAGCTGAGCCAGAATCTCCAAAATCTTCCAGTGAGAATATCTCATAGTACAGAAATTTGCACACAATAAACATCATTATTAAAACACATATTTGGACACGCAGTTTAGAACCAGTTCAGGAAGTAGACTAGATGTATTCAGACAATAGAGCCATTAGTGTTTCCCAGTGTTTACAGCTTCATAGATCTGCCACAATCAAAGACATCAAATCCTAAATATCAGCTGCTGCGGAGCAATCATAGATTATTTCTGCCCTGGTAGTAAACTTCCAAGATGCCACTGGCTATCCAACAGAAGATTTAGGCTGCATTCACACATTGTGGCAAGCCATGAAATGGTTTGCTTGATTTTGAAAACGTAATCACACACCGAGCTCATATTACCATATGTGGTGGACATGTCCAAAGGCAAAACTATTTTTGACAAAAATGGATACATGGCTAGAGAAAATGCTAAAACAACATATAGACCTGTGATGGCAAACCTATGGCATGCATGCCACAGGTGGCACACAGAGCCATTTGTCCTGGCACACGAGCTGCAGGCAAACTTACCTCACTGCGCATGTGCATATTCCATAGGTTTATTTCCTAAAAATGGTTATGGAGTTTTTGCACCTTTGCACTTTTCTTTCCAAGTTCCTGCTTATTTAAAGGCAACCATATTATAATTAAAGATAGAGAGAAAGAGCAGAGAATATGTCTCGGTGGGAGAAAGAAGTCCTAAGGCATCACTTTGTCAGTCCTTGGTTCAAGTCATACTGAGCATCTTTTTTTATTATTTCTATTCATTTCATTATTTCTCACAGCTGATTTTTGGTGGTTTGGGGTCTTTTTCGGCCTCCCAAAGGCTTGAGGAAGGCTTCTGCAGGCTGAAAACTAGCCCTGTTGTGTCACTTCCTGTTTTTTCAAAAATACCAGAAGTGATGAAATGGGGCTAGTTTTTGGCCTGCAAAGCCTGCAGAAGCCTTTCTCAAGCCTTTGGGAGGCCAAAAAAAGCCTCAAATCCACCGAAAATCAGCTGTGAGGCACAGTGCAGGTAAGGGGGCAGCAGGGGTGGAGGGGTGGGGATTGCATGTGCATGCGTAGGGAGTGTCGGGGGGGTTGCACATTGCCTTCTGGGTGCTAGCACACGAGGATAAGTGTGCAAGCGTGCACACAATTTTTGGCACAGGAGCCCAAAAAGGTTAGCCACCACTGATATAGACCTAAATCCAGAAATATTTTTGTTACACATACAGCCAGAAAAATATGATAAAGGGAAGGTATATTTAACATTACATGTTTTGACAGCAGCGAGAATTGTATTTGCACAACATTGGAAAAGTGAGGAAACCCTGCAGAGGAAGACATAATTAAAAAAATATTAGACTGTGCGGAAATGGATAGGTTAACATTAAAAATAAAGGACAAAGAAGACACAGAATACTTTTTAACTTGGGATTAGATAATATCTAACCAATGGTTAGATAATAAAGATAGAAATTGGAAATTGAAGGAATATCATTACAGATAAGTAAAGAATGTTATTACTGTTATTATCATATACAGTATCTGTAAATGGACTCAGACAATACACTGTTTATTAAGCACTTACAGATGTTAAAGAAAAATGTATATATATATATATATATATATATATATATATATATATATATATATATATATATATATATATGGATCTTTGGTTGTTCGGGTTTTTCTCCATATTAAGATTCGAAGTATCTAGGCAACGTTTCGATGAAGTCTCATTCATCATCTTCAGGCTTCTGTCTCGGCTCTGTGCTTCTCAGAGTAATGTGAGATTGCAGCTGCTTCCTCCTTTAACTGCCAGTGGGGGTGGGACTTGATTGGGTGGGGGCTTGGCTGTGTTCTGATTGGGTGGGGTGTGTTCAGGGGTTTGGCTGTGTTCTGATTGGTTGGGGGGTTAGCGTGTTCTGATTGGTTGGGCGTGTTCTGTTCAGGTGGGGGCTTGGTTGTGCTCAGGTTAGTCTTAGTTGTTGGGGGATTTGAGCTGGTGAGTTGTGATCTTGCTGTTTGGCTTCTAGTACGTGGTCCTGCTGCATCTTCATAGTGGGTGTCCGGTTTGCTTCATGTATGGCTCAGAGGGGGTTTGGATGGGTAGTGATGCAGCTGCAGTGCAGCTTCTGGTCCATGGTGAGTGTCTCATTTTCTGAATGGGTGGGAGTCTGTTTTCTATATGGAAGTGTGGTGGTGGCATCTTGTGTGGCTCTCATGGGTGTGGAGTCTGGTGTCCTTCTTATGCAAGCACAGAGTTTTCTTTTAAATATATATATATTAAATATATATAAATATATATATATATATAAATATATATTAAATATATATATATTTAAAAGAAAACTCTGTGCTTGTCAGGGTAACAGTATGGCCAGGATGATGACACATTCAATAATGTATGCTTAAAACCATTAAGCAACCACACAAAGCTATCACCATCAGAAAAAGGATATTGCTCAACCAACCTCACAATTACACATATCTCCCCAGTGACCCTCCAACATCTGAGTCTCAACATTTCCTGGAACTGTTCTGTAATGTTCTCATTTGAGCGGGCTTTTATATGGCAGGGTTAATTGGGTGGACGATAATTTGAGATTAGGGATCCAACATGTGCTACATTTAATAGTTTAGTGCATATTTGTTAGCTTCAGAGGACTTCCAAGTATTGTTACCTGGCCTTTGCTTTAGGGGTGCAAACTGTTACATAGCCTTACATGTATCACATAATTTGCTATACAGCTCCATGCATTTCACTCTCTGTTTGTGTTAAGAAGAAATGGTAGGACCAGCTGTCAAAGCAAAAATTTAATGCATGATATTAAACACGCCACATGCTGTGCCTGACATGCTAGGGCCCTAGATATTTTTAATAGTTTGCTGCAAGGGAATTAGCCAAACATTGGGTTAAAATGTCATCTGCAGCATTTCCCATCTGTTGTTCTGGCAAGAGCTTATTTCACCTTGACTTGTTCTGCTTGTAGAATAATGATAACCTATCGTAGCAAATTCCACAGAGCAACCTGAAATTTCTGACTGGATTTAGGCCAACTGAAAGAGGATAAATATACAACTGTGCACCAAGTGATTACTCTCAGTCATTGCTCCCAAGCTCCTGCACATCATCAAGTTTATTTTTCTTGAGGCTCTTTGCCTGTCTGAGGAAGAAAATGCCACTTATGTGAGGAGAAGCAGGTCAACCCTAAATTGAGCCCCCAAAACAATAAAAATCCCAGTCTTGTTTTCTTTTGCTAAGACCACCAGGAGCCACTGACTTCTGAAACATGATTTGCAAACATCATAATTAACATTGCAGTCCCATTGTCATTTGTATTCTTATGCATGCTATAAATCAGGTCACAATGTCAGCTTCTTCTGCTTTGTCACATTCCACCCTGTATATCTCTTGGATCTCCAGATGTTGGTCAACCACTTCTCTTATCCTCAACTCATAAGGTCAATGGTTAAGGATGATGGGCGCCATAGGAATGCAAGACTCAGAGTTGTCAATAACTACCCCAGAATGTTGATTTGGAAGTATGTATAGGATGAATCACCTCTACTTTGTAGTTACACAGGGTTTAAATCCCTTTTTGGTGGGGTAGAAAAGGTGACTTCCCATTTTTAGAAGTGTACTCTTTTTATTTTTGCCAAAAATGTCAGCAACAGCAAAATAGAGGGTCCAATCACCCAAACAAAAATTACTATCCCTGCTACAGAATTTAGTACAGAACTTCTGAGTTGAGAGAATTTGGGCAGGGCCTAACACTAGTGGTCTTACTTCCTGCTCATGGAAGTATGGTGAGTTGCACTGAATAGCTGTTTGCCAGGACTATGGGAGGCACCAAGGCAGAAGTGCTCATTCAAAGTCAGGGCTTTTCTTAAACTCGAGGCTCCCAACTTACTCAGGTCTATTAATGAGCAAGGAAATTACTGTCTAGGGTTAGATGTCAGGTCCTACAGCAAGAAACACAGGTGATGATTTTTCCAAGCTGAGTTCTTTTTTCTTTTCTTTTTTTGACACCTGTAGATGAAATCTTGCAAGGCTGAAGACTCTTCTACCTGCATTTACAATATACTTTGTGAACTATTAAGGAGGGTCTGTCTTCAACCTCTTTCTCTCACACTTAATACTCTGAATGAGTTACCTCTTATTCCCCTGGAATATTTGATCTAGTACCCAGATGCCAAACTTGCAGTATCATGTTGCTCTCATGCGATATATTCCAATGTTTGTCCCCTTTGTGGAGCTGGGGTAGGTGTGGCCTGCATGTGATGCATTTGGCTCACAGGTTGGCAGTTTGACACCCCTGGTCTAGTAGTTAAGGCGTCAGGTTAGAAAGCAGGACACTATAAGTTCAGGTCCTGCTTTAGCCATGAAAGCCAGCTGGGTGACTTTGGGCCAGTCACTCTTTCTCAGTCTGACCTACCTCACAGGGTTATTGTTGTGGGGAGAAATAGGTGGAAGAAGCGTTTGGATATGTTCCCTGCCTTATTTGTAAAAATGATAAAGGTGGAATACAAATGAATAAAATGCAGTCCCTCCCTCTGGGGAATCCATCCTTTTACTATATTCCATCACCGGTGGTGGGATGCTGCCAGTTCACACCGGTTCTAACGAACTGGTAGCCCGTTGAGCACTTGGCCCCACCCACCCACCTCTGCCCTTTCCTGTGCTTTATTTTCTTGTTGGTGAGCTCAGCTGATTTGCATGGCAAAGCGGTTTGCCAGGCCTCAGCTGTTTTACTCACCAGTACTGAATGCAATGTCAGTTTTGAAGTTTAAAATCTGTGGTTTATGGACACGGTGCGCACACGTGAAGCACTCTGTCAGAGAACTGGTAGTAAAAAAGGGTGAATCTCACCACCATCCATCACATTAGAGAGGGAAAAAGAGAAAGCTGCAAGGCTGCAAAGGCCAGGGGTGAACCAGGGGTGGGATGCTACCAGTTCTGCCCAGCTTTATAAAACCAGTAGCTCTGAAGAGCAGCAGACACTGAACCAGTTCTGTGTTTGCTGCTGTTTGGCCCACTCACCGACCTGGGCAGTTACCTGTCCTTTATTTCCTGCTTTTTCAACCTCAGCTGCTTTGCGCGGCACAGCTGAGGTTGAAAAAGCGGATTTTCAAAAACTGCGCACCTGCACACAGTGCTTGTCAGCTGCTCAGGTGGCACAGCTTATGGTTTCCTACACACGCACACAAAATGTAATCACCGAACTGGTAGTAACTCCGGTTGAATCCCACCCTTGGGCAGAACTAAGGCCAAATGAGTGAGTGGCGGGGAGAAAGAAAGAGAAAGAGAGAGAGAGAAGGAGGAGGAGGAGGGGGGAGGGAGGGAGGGAGGGAGGGAGGGAAGGATTTCTACAATGCCCTGAATGCATATCTTGGTATTTGCCAATCTAAGCAAACAAATATATTTTCTTATTATATTAAAAATAATTACGATGAAAGTAAACAGAGACATGCCCTTTGCCCTTTTAATGCCATTTAGGGATATTCCATTTTTGTAACCTAACATCGAAAGCCAGTTTGGTATAGTGGTTAAGGTATCGAACTAGAAACCAGGAGATTGTGAGTTCTAGTCCCATCTTCCGTATGAACCCAACTGTGTGACCTAGAACCAGTTACTTTCTTTCAGATCTAGAAAGAGGAAGGCAAACCACATTCAAAAATCTTTGCCATCTCCAGGAAGTTGCCAGGAGTCAATACTGACTAAAAGCACAACAATAAAACCCCAACAAAATAGGTTTTACTGAAAGAGGTATGTTACACCTGTTGGGTATACATACTAATATTATTGGTTGTTCCTGGGAAAACAATGAGGAATTGCATTGCATTTATGTGTGATTTTTTTTTTAGTGAGCTTTGACAGTGCAATTAAAGCTGACAGTAAGAGGCTGGATACAAAGGCATTTGTACTTCTCTCTGTGTGTGAGAGAGAAAGAGGCAAGCAGCTCAGAATAAGTCAAGATGGCATGCAACACATATAATAAAGTGTTGGGGGTTTAATCAATTGGTTGCAACATCAATTTATTCTTTTTTTTTAACCCTAACTGGTTATCATATGTTATTCACCTGTGCTTTAAACACCTCACCTTCTCCATCAAAAACCAAACCCTATTTACCAAAAAGGAATACAGACCTAAATTCAAGACCATACTGCCTCTCCTTCACTGGAAGATAAAGATGAATTTCCCCTCTGCCTCTTTTGCAGTATTCCCAGGAAATCCAAGACAACCTTCTCATTTTAGAGTTAAATAATTTACTGAAAAGTCTGATCTTCTTTTCAGGATCAATACAGTAGAAGTCACCAGAAGACCGATGCCAATTTTAGTTAAAATCACAAGCCTCTCGTGAAGTTGAATATTACCTGCCTAATAAATGGAGGGAAAAAGGACCTCAAAACATAAATCCACGCTGCTTTTATTGGAGAGGACTCTATCTATTGCTCTCTCTGCCTGTGTGTAGGCATGAGAGACACAGGAAAAAAATAATAATAAACCCAGCCTCCTTATTTGAAAACGAAATTCAGAAAGAAATTTATTCCAATTATAATTCTTTTTATATTGTTATAGGAAAGGGTCAGAAGCCATAATGAGTTCTCTTTATTACTTTTTGGGCAAGGTGGCCTAGAATTTTTCATAACAAATTTTGCAGCTTTCCTTCCACTTTAATAATAATAAAAAAAATCATCCCGAGGCACAAATTCCTGGTGTGTTTATTTCCTTTATTTTAAGCAAATAAGTCTGAGTGACAACAGGAAAAATGTCCATGGGAGGCCTTTTGATATCCTTAAATCAGTTAATTTGGGGGCTTTTGTTGCTTTGTGACTCTTGCTGGAAGTTAAAACTAACTTCCCTCTCCTAGGAAAATGAAATATTTTAGGATATACTAAAAAGGCAGAATATTTCCCCTAAAAAAAGAAGTAGAAACTCAGAAGCAGAAACTCACCCCCCACCTTTATTAATGGGTGGGCCTTTTAAGGACTGGGCCAGAGTATTCTACATATCAAAGGCCTCTACCCATCTAACCACCAGGCCTGGGAAGATTGCATCAGTCAGCACTCAGGTGAAGCCATGTGGTCCAGCTAAGAACCCCGCCCCTGGGAGTTTGACAGCCAACTGGATACATTTCTTACACAGGAACAGGAAACAGTAAGGTGGGACCCAACAGAGGGTATAAAACTAAAGGTGTCTCAGCATTTTGTCCCTTTTTTTCCTTCACCCAACATCTTGAAGCATGTGATCGTCCTTTTCACTTTGGAGCTCCAAGCCATGGGGTGTTCTGACCCAACCTGGTTCCAAGAAATCAAACACAAGACAAAGGCAGCAGCCCCCACCTTTTAAAGTTTCATCTACGAATTCTGTTCCTTTATAGATAAAAGGCTGCTTCCAACTAATTAGCCCCCACAAGAAAGAGCCTTGCCAAGTTGTTTTTCAAGGCTGCCAAAAACCCACAGATAAGAAATAGTTTACAAGAGTTTTCAAACATCAACTATAATGTCCACGAGGCTGAGTTTCAGAACGTCTTTGCCTTCTGCAAAGAACACTTCTTCACACCTGGCTTTTATCCTCTTGAGGGAGGGGCCATTACTTTGCAGCCTTACTCCCGAGTCACCCGTGCTACTGTAACTGTTCTCTCCTACGAGCAATCCTGCGCACACACGCACTTGGCACAGGCTCCTTGGGAACCTCCTCACCACTGTTGTCAGCCCCCACAATCTCTGAAGGCAGCAGTCCACTCCCTAATGGTCCTGGCCCGGCATCTGAGTCCTCGCTCTCCTCCACCGTCTGCACCTGCTGCCAGTTAACCACAACATATGGTCCTGTCCACCATCTTTCCAAACAGCCTCCATGTTTCCAGTGTCTTTTTCCCCACTTGGAACTGAACCCGGAAGGATATTTCTTCCAACACTATAAAGACAGTCTTTCCTGGAAGATCTTGAAGTAACTCTCTTCTGTTCACATCACTTCTATTAGCTGAAGCTAGAAAATAACATGGAATAGATGCAATAGGTGAATTAGAATGAGCTAATCTGAAATATTCCAAAACATAAATGGGAAAATAACAATTTTCCCATTTCTATTGCAACCCATAGAATGTACAGCCTGGTAGTCCCCAAGTTACGACCACAATTGAGCCCATGTTATGTTATGTTGCTAAGTAAAATGTTTGTTAAATAATTTTGCCTCATTTTACGACCTTTTTTATTACAGCTGTCAAGTGAATCATTGCAGTTGTTAAGTTAATAATGTGGTTGCTAAGTGACTCTGGCTTCTCCAATTGACGTTGTTCGTCAGGTGGTCACAAAAGCATATCATATGACCCCAGGACACTGCAACCGTCATAAATATGAACCAGTTGCTAATCATCTGAATTTGGATCATGTGACCATAGGGATACTGCAGTGGTTGTAAGTATGAAAAAAAAATCCAGGGCCACTGTAACTTTCAATGATTACTAAGTGAACTTTTGCAGGTCTACCTGTATAGTAGCTCTTTTTATGATCATTCATGTAGGTAACATATTCCAAATACCATACTGGGCTGCATCTCTCCCACCCACTCTTGCATACCTCTGTTATTTTCCCCCCGGGTTTATTCTATTTTTGATCTACAAAACCCTACCATATGTACAACCATGTTAACTAAGCCAGAGGCTTGCAAACTTTCTTTTTTTTTTTGCACTTGTGTAACCTATCCTGAAATGAAAAATGAATCTGTGGTTTCTCTAGGAAGAGAACCAATAAGTATATATCAAGAGTTTCAAACTTTGCAACACTACAATCACCTTTTGCGGATTTTCTCAGAAAGGGGTAGTAAGAGAGGCACTGGAGTTCACTTTGCACTTTGTTCAATGTTTCCACTTTCCATGCATTAATCTGATCAGCTGGTTCCAAGGATAGTACAGGATAGTACAGGATAGAATAGGATAGAGGAGGATAGGACAGAAATATAGAAATAGAAGCAGAAATAAATAGAAATAAGAACAGAACAGAATAGAATAGAATACTTTGTTTGGCCAAGCATGATTAGACACACAAGGAATTAGTAAAGATTTACAAGGATACTTCACAAAGCTTGTTAGAATGCAATGTATTTAAAGAAAAAAAAATTATCTGGAAGAACTGATTGCTTGGATGACTTGCCCTGTTTTTTTTTGTACATGTATGGGCCCAGATGGCTGCAGAGTGGTCCCCATGGAAGTATTGTCTGTGCATGCACACTCATGCACATGAAGTACAAGACAGCTTCAAGGTGAGTAGAAATTAACACCAAGATTAATATTAGACCAATCAAGCAGTGAACAATACCCCAATCAAGGAACTATTAACTCAGATAAACAATCCAACAATAAACAGCAGCCTAATCAAGGAACGACCAAGAACACTCTCACCAACACTGACAGGGCAAGCCACTTGAATATAGAGAAAAAAAACCCATTCTCTTTTTAGCACTGATGAAGTTACCTAGTTGGGTAATAAAATGCATGCAATAAATCAACCAAGCTTAGACATCACCAAGAGCCCCACAGCCTGAAAGTAGCTAAGTAAGTGGCTGTTTAACTTTTAAAGAGGGAAGACTTCACTCCCACTAATACATTTTGCAAAGGAACTCTTTCTCGTGTTTTGCATATCCCTAGTAGTTATCCTTCTGTTACTCTGGGCTATGGTGGGTTTTTTTTTTTTCTAGATTTTTGAGAAGCCATTGGGAATTCAAGTTATCTGACATGAATTATCCCCCAGATTAATAATGAAGAATATCTAAATAAGTGTGTGATCTGTTATAGAGCTCAGAGAAGAAAAAAAGAGAAAAGGATAATGATGTAAAATTGAGATGGATATCTTAAGGGAGAAAAAGGAGAATGTGAAATGATGATCGTGATCATGATGATGATGCAGTGGGGAAAAAGGGTTAAGTCAAGCTAAATTTTACCAATGCTAAATTAAAAGCCTAATTAAAAATGGTTTGTTGCCCTTAATGATCTATTATAATTCTTACATTATCTCTTTCTACTTTAGAATGGTCCAGCATAAACATTTCTGAACACTGCACCACAGTCCAGGTTTTTGGTTTTTTGTTGACAGTTTTGTTTTAATATACTTCCACTTGAATATTTATATTTTGCACAGCTTTTCATCATTTCGGTATTTTTATCAGATTGCCTTGGGCTGCAACAACATCTCTGATGTCCTTTACCTGGCCTCCTCATTGGGATTTTGATTTTTGGAAAAGAATACCCATTGCTCATGTTCTCATAACACCTTTCATTTGAAATGTCCCTGTCTAAATAAGGAGCGCTCAGCATTTTCAAGGTCATCGGTGATAGCACTGTACAAAATTGGAGGGCTGGTCTGTTCTTGAATCTTTCTCATGTTGTCATGTAAAGCTTGCCACTTACACAATATGTTGTGGGTTTGGACTGAGCAACCACATGCATTTCCTCTGCAGGTATGTTCCAAAGAGACCTGGAGGAATGGGACTTTACTGTGTCTTTCTTAGAAAAAGTGTCATTTTTTCAGAGGAAAACAGAAGAATGGATTGTAGACTGCTGCAAACTCTTGCTCCCCTTGAGTTAAAATCTGCACCTATCTTCTTGGCCTTCCGAAAGGGCCTGAACACATGGCTCTGCCGACTGGCTTGGGGCCCTAATGGAGGCATATCATCTTGGAGGTGGCTAGCAGACCAGTGAAATGGAGATGAGTGCCACCCACTGTAGTCAGCAACAAACAGCAGAGTGAAATCTGCAGGAATTCCTTTCCTTCCTCCTCATAGAGGTCCCACCTCCATCCCATGTATAGTTATTGTTATTCACTTTGCTGTTGACTGAATGGTTTAACTTTTAATGCTTTAATCTTTTGAAGTTTTAATATTTTATATCATTATTTATAACATTGTGAGCCATCTAGAATCACTTGAGGGGTGGCATATACAATAGATGATAGATAGATAGATAGATAGATAGATAGATAGATAGATAGATAGATAGATAGATAGATAGATAGGTAGATAGATAGATAGATGATAGATAGATAGATAGATAGAGGAAGAGATAGATAGATAGATAGATAGATAGATAGATAGATAGAGATAGATAGATAGATAGATAGATAGAGGAAGAGGAAGAGATAGATAGATAGATAGATAGATAGATAGATAGATAGATAGATAGATAGATAGATAGATAGATAGATAGATAGATAGATGATAGGGAGATAGATAGAGGAAGATAGATAGATAGATAGATAGATAGATAGATAGATAGATAGATAGATAGATAGAGAGAGAGAGATAAAGAGAGAGAGATGATAGATGATAGGAGAGGGGGGGTAGAGGTAGAGGTAGAGGTAGAAGAAGAGATAGAGATAGAGACAGATGGAGATAGATAGAGATAGAGATACATAGATGATAGATAGATAGATAGATAGATAGATAGAGAGATAGAGAGATAGAGAGATAGACAGACAGATAGATAATATTTTTCTTGTGCCATATCTGTCATCGGACGTTGGCGATCATGTTGGTGATCCTATTTTTATCAGCTGCCCCAAGAAAAAGTGCTGCTGAGTTTTGTCCAAACCAGTCCCTTAGATTTTTGAAGCTGTGTTGTTCTTCTTCTGCCTGGACTTCATTTTGCCTTCTATCTTTCCTTAAGTGAAGTATGTCATTGTAGGTATTCCAAAATATTCTAACTTTTGCTTTTTTAGATGATAGATAGATAGATAGACAGATAGATAAACAAATTGGAAAAATAGAAAATTGGAAAAATAGAGGAGGCAAATACTTAGCTTTTGTACAGCCTAGCCCAGGGTTACCCCAACCCCTGGTCTGTGGCATGCCAGAAACCGGGCCATAAAAACAACTAAATCCCCATCCACAGGATGCAGAGAGCCTGCAAAACCACATCCCCTCCATTCCTCTCTCCATGGAACTAGTCCCTGGTGCCCAAAAGGTTGGAAGCTGCTGGCTTAGTCTATTCAGACTAAGAATTCTCACTGGAACATAGCTGTGTGTGTTGCATAATTGTGTTCTTTCTAGCCTGTATATCAAATCCTTCCAGTGTGGGCTTTCTGCCTTTTCTTTTTGCTGAACCTGTACTTGGAGGAAAAAAGTGTTTCCATGTGCATTTATGGCATGCAGTGTCTCTGACTTTTCCCAGGAATGGCTCAGGGAGTATCTACATCTGAGCTAAGATGAATTTTATGAGCATGGTTGGCTGGTTATAATTACTGCTCCTGCCCTGTCTCCATAGGACACAGATGCATACAGCCTGAACATCTGTAGGAAACATAAATTTGTGTAGAGGCTGTCCTGTTTTATGGACTGCCTCATTTAGCTATCGTTTTTCAGTTTTAACAGTGATGGAAAAACCACTTTATGACCATTCCTCCCTTTTATAATCTTCTCCGATCTGTAAAACAAAAGAAAGGTGAAGTAAGATCATAAGCACAATTATTATTTCACTTAGCAACCAGATCACTTAATGACCAAGTTGCCGGTTGCAAGTGTGGTCATCAAACAAGGACTACCTGTATATGTGCAGGTATGCTTGAAGACATCCCTGTTTGGGAAGATAGTGCATACAAATAAAGTCACATTAATAATATTGGAGATGGTGGGGCTGACTGGGATAAGATTGATAATTGGTAATGTATTAATATAGCCACATACCATAGAATCTTGGGAAATGACATTCTGTTAGAGTATTGAACTGGCCAACCCTTGTTATGGCTTGGAAAGTTTTTTTTTTTTAAGTTAGTATTTGGCTGTAAATTTATCAGGGATAGCAAGACTGTAAGTGATATTACAAAGTTGAACAACATCCAGAAAGCAGCAATGACAAACTATGTCCATATTGAACAATTAACTTATTTAATTAGCATGCACTTTGCTCTTAAACTTATTTATTGGCCCAAAACTTGAGTGATCACATACATATCCAGCTAAATTAACCCAATTTTAAAAAATCTACAGAAAGCCCGAGGACACAATTCATCCATCTCAAAAGATAATGTTCTTCTTGTTTCAGATTCAGCTGACTCATGATGCAAACTGCAGTGTCCACTGCAGAAAAGCCTACTGGGGCTTCACAATGATCACAATCTCTGAAAAGCCTGCTTTGCTTTCCTCTGATTCATGACCTTGATATGTTGCATCACTATGTTTCAACTAGTTAACAATTTGTCCTTGAAATAACTTCTTTTAGCCTCTCCTCCTGACTTTAAATTACACATGAAAAACCCATCAGAAGATTTTTAGCATTCGGTCGGCTGAAAAAACTGGTTGTCCTTGATTTTCCCATAACTTCTGCTGCTATGACCTCCTTCCTCCTTCCTCTTTCTCAGTTTTCAAAGAATAAAAATCAAAGCATTGCAAATGTTTTGACTATTTTCTTTTACTAGCGATCTCCTAATGGAATGCCTTTGTCACTTGGGAAAACAATATGATATATGTGATGACATTAAGTCTGCTTAATGCTTAAATTGGAATCAAGGGTTTGCTGAGTTAGCTTAATTCTGATTGGCTATTATGATGCTTGTGAGGTTTTTTTTTCCCCTTAGTTTATTTATTTAGCTGATTTATGTCTTGTCTTCCTCATTAATCTGGGTACTCAAGGTGGTTAATAATTAGCAATCAATTGTACAAAATAAACATTTGAAGTCATACATTGAACTCGGTGTAAACATCAACAAACAATTAAAGCATGGTGAATGGAATCCATCTTGGCTATTCTTCTAAAGCAGAGGTGGAGAAATCTTGCCCCATTATGACTTGCGGACTTCAACTCCCAGAATTCCCGAGCCAGCATCCCAGGAATTCTGGGAGTTGAAGTCCACAAAAGGGCCATAGTTCCCCACCCCTGTTCTAAAGAAAAGAGTGGAAGCTCAGTACAATTCCAAAGCAGTGTATTAGACTATTTTGTAGCATCACAAGAGGAGAAACCCTTTTGCATGGCATAATTAGATTGTTAGATTAATGCCTAACAGTGGGAAAAATCTTCAGAAGGGTCTTTCCTAAAGATTTGCAGTAGGAAAGGCAGCTACTAGACAATCATGCCCCAAGCTATGTATAACAAGTGAAATTGTTTTCTGTCCCAGTAATTTTGCAAGCAATACAGATTGTTTAGAATAAGCATTGTGTGATTCTTGGATTTTGCAAGAGTTATCAGTTTACTTCCTTATTTGACACAACATAGCCACTTCTAGTATTTTCTCAAATATAGCTCCAAGTACAGTGCATTGAATGACTTAAAGAAATGTAATCTAGGCATGAATAGCTGCTGCCAAAGTTGCCCAGCTCAAGAATTATTGTTCCCGGTACATTAGTTATAACTGTGCAAACATGTTCCTTGTCGCAATCATCACCTGCAATTCAACTCAGAATTGAAGTGGATCATTCTCACGCTGCAGGATGTTCATGGGCTGAATCCCATGTCTAATTTTCTATTTTACCAATAGGATACCAATCCCTTTGTCTTGTCTGGATGTATTTTGACTTGTGCTCCCTCATGTAGTCCTGTTTTCTAATTTGGGCAAGGAACAATTGCTTGTTTGGAATTGACCGGAGTCAATTTATTGCTGAAACACCCATTGACCAAGATCAACTCCAGTGGAAATCATGCTTGCTTTCTTTGGTCACATCTATTTCTTGAGTGGGGAATCTTAGCACATCCCACCCTGCAGCTGGAAAAAAGGTTATTAATCCATCATCTAAGAGCTATCCTGGAAAGCTTTATGGCAGCTGATGAATCTCAGCTAAAATTTCCACTCTGCTGTCTCAGTGACCGGACAAATGGTAGCTAAAAACAGCCCTGGCAAGAATCCCAGATATGCAAGGAACACTTTCCTTCTTAAAGAAATTGCTGGCTAGATTCTTGTCCACTTCCATCATGCATGGCAATGCATTAGGAGTGCCATTAATCTTCTTGGCCCAGACTAATCTGCTCTATTTATAACCAGAGTACAGATGACATGCAGATCTCTTTGAAAGCCATGTAGGGTGGATGGAGAACAATTACATCTGGATGCTCATCGGACTTGTACATAGCGATGTCAGTCAAACTCATTCATCTGGGAATTAGACATGAGTGTTGGAGATACTTCTCATGTTCAGCTCAAAGGAGGCACAAGCATTAGATTGCTCTGCAAACTGAGTCAGAAAGTAATTCTGACCTTTCTTTCTCATAGACCTCTATCCTTCGCCTAACCCCACCTCTGAATTCCTAGATCCTTCATTCATATAGCTGGGGAGGGAAGTGGGAACGAGATGCCATGTGCTTCATTGATTTTGCAGTGAATAGCTTTCTTTTTTTTTTCAAGCCACAATTGGCTTGAGCCACAGATGATTTGCCAGTTTCATTACTCCCATAGATCCTGATCCAGTAAAGTAGTCACTTTTATAGAAATGCGTCATCATAAACTGGCATCATTATCTTATTTCTCTGCCTCTACAAGCAAGAGTCAATTAAGGGTTCATTGGGACATTGAATTTGACGACATCATACAGTATATTGTTCAATCACATGTTTCCAGGAAGACAATTAGATGAATCAGGGATAATTACAGCTCTTTGAGTGAGTGTTTTAGACTTCATAATTTCTATCTCTACTAAACTTTCTTTTTTACCCCTAGCATTTCTGCAGTATTCTGTTGGATGAGCAACCAGACTTGTCCACATTTTATTGTTCCACTAAATAGTAGATTGTCTTGACATAGCACTGACTCTGAACTCATAAATTTCTATTTAGCTACATACACCTCAGTGATTATTTTCTTTAATTCCCTCAGGGCTTTCCATATATGCTGTTTTTTCCTTATACACAAATATTTCCACACTCAAGAATTTCTTTCCCATGTTTTGTTAAGATAATGTATAAATTAGAGCTTAGGCTGGGGGATTAAATTCAATTCTTCATTTTTTTCCCCCCACTGTTTATTTTCAAACTCATACTGACCTCTAGCGGGAAAAGACCCATATAACAAAACATTAACAATGTAAACAATTTCAGACTGAGAATTTACAAGAGCTTGGTCCTAAGTATAGAGGAATCACCTCCATCACATTAAAATAAGGAGGCCAGAAGCCATTTTGATGAGCATCTGAAAAATAATATCTGTTTAAATCCTTCAGGATTTGTTTTTCAGTCCTTCTTCCAGCTGATTTTCCCCCTTCAATTTTTTAGTTTGAGACACCAGGGAGGAAAATAAAAGGGGAACGACAGTCAGGCATGTGTATTTCTTCTGAAGCATCTCTGTTCTCCTTCCTTTTAAATAAAAATTAAAGACCACTAGAACATACAATGAACTGAAGACACGGCTTCTTGTTACTGAGACCAAACACGCATATTTGGAATTTTCTTTAAATCTAGAGAGGGGGAAAAAGCTTTCTCCCAACAGAAAAGCAACCATTTTATATCTTTCCCTCTCCAGTGAGTTTTTGATGAACTAAAATTTTTAACTTCACCCTAAAAGATTCATAAAGAGAACATGTCTAAAGAATATCATGAAAGCAAAAAGCACAGGATTCTGACTTCCTTTTTTTCTCACCTCTCATATGATTATTTTGGTTGGTGGCACAGTCAGCCAGATGTTTAGACTGGGTATGGCATTTTCATCCACCCATCAAGTCCTTCCCAATGACTGAGACAGACAGATGTTGTTCTTTGATGGTGTTAAAGCTGTTTCAGGTTGTTTTAAGTTCTTCAACAACTTGTAAGTTGTTCCAAATAAAGCTGCCTGGTGGTGATTTTGTCAATTTATGAATGGTACTGTTTATGTTTGCTTGTTTGTTTAAATTTGTATACTGCCCAATGACTGTGCAGCTCACAGATGAAACATTTTTTTTAAATACAATGACAGTCATAAAAGAATAACAGAATAATGGAATAGCAGAGTTGGAAGGGACCTTGGAGGTCTTCTAGTCCAACCCCCTGCTCAAGCAGGAGACTCTATACCCGTGATGGCGAACCTATGGCACACATGGCACAGGTGGCACACAGAACCATTTGTGCAGGCACTCAAGCCCCAGCCACTTACCTGCACCTCACATGCGTGCACCTCCCAGCTTATTTTTGGCCTGTTTGAGCCCGTTTTTGCCCTCCTGGAGGTTTGAGAGAAGCCTCTGCAGCCTCGGGAGGCCAAAAAATAGGCCGTCCGGAAATACCAGAAGTGATAAAACGGGCCCTTTTTCAGCCTCCTAAGGCTGCAGAGGCTTCCCCCTTCCGGGAGGGCAAAAATGGCCTCAAATGGACCAAAAAGCAGCTGGGAGGTGAATGATCATGTGCAATGCAGGTAAGGGGGTGGGGGGATGTTGTGCACACATGTGCAGGGTGGCAGGGCACATTGCATTGTGGGTGCATTGCATTGCGGCAGCACGCATGCTTTTGGCACACTACAACAAAAAGGTTCACCATCACTGCCCTATACAATTTCAACCAAATGGTTGTCCAATCTCTTCTTAAAACCTTCCATGTCAGAACACCCACAACTTCTGGAGGCAAGTCATTCCATTGATTAATTATTCTCACTGTTGGGAAATTTCTGGTTCACTTGTTGATAAGTTTCCACCTGTTACTTCTTGTCTTATCTTCAGGGGCTTTGGAGAATAAGTTGACATCCTCTTCTTTGAAGCAGCCCCTTATATATTGGAATACTGCTAACATGTCACTCCTAGTCCTTCTTTTCATATCCTTTCAGAATAAAAATGGACACAGATGACAATAACCAAACAGAAATGAAAGAGAAACAAACACATGCAACCCAAAGAGGACATAACTGTTAGTCACCTAACAGTTGGGTTGGAAAATATATAAACCAGGATAGACATTTTAATACTGTCTCTTTAACGGAATGCTAAAATTGAAATTGGGTGTGGTTCCTCAAACGGCCATAAGATGGAGCCAGAAACCTGGGTTGTTCTTTCCTGTTGTTGAGAGTGTTGCCGTTCCTGCATTTCCCTATTGACTGTTGCTGATCATCCTTAGTCTTGGATTGATGTGAGTCTATTACTGAACTGTTTTTGATACTGGACTTTGATACTTTGGATTATTCCTGGACTGAAAACTGACTGCTTTAACCGTGAATGACTTGGACTGTTTGTTGAACTTTGCTTAACCATTTTACTGGAAGTAAAAACCTACATTTTACTATACAGTGTATCTGTGTGCTGGTTGTGTGTTATTCTTCACTACTCTCACTACGTCTCCCTGTGTGCGCTCATTCTCCTAACAGGGAATTACCTCAACAATAACTTTCCCTCATCAAATCCTGGTTGAAGACCAAGGTCTTCATGGAACACAGAATCATAGGGCTGAAAGGGATCTTGAAGGTCTTGTAGTATAATTCCCTGTTCAAGGCGGAAGCCCTTATACCATCTTGGTCAAATGCTTGTCCAGTCTATTTTTGAAAACACCCAGGGATGGATCTCCCACAGTGCCAGGAAGCAAGGTATTTTTAGACTCATAGACTCTTGAAAACATCAGCAGGGTAGGAGAGATATGAATGTCAGAGTGAACTTCATTTAGAAGGCACTCTGACAAGAGAAGGTGTGCTTCTAGGATCCTGATAGATGGCATTGTTTAATCAAAGGAACCAGAAAGTACCATCCATATCAGATCAAATCAGCAACTAGATACAATGGAAACAAGGGGTTCCTCAGGCAACAGGCCCTATGCCATGTAGGGCTTTATAGGTAAAGATTAGCACCATTAAGTGCACCCAAAAACAAACTGGTAACCAGTGCAGTTCATAAACCAGGTATAAATGGTGGTAGACTTTAGAAGAAACTCTCCCATACTACCACCTCTTACAATACAAGACAACACAGTATCAACAGTAGAGACCTTCACATTTCTAGGTTTTGCTATATCACATGACCTAAAATGGACACCTAACATCAAAAACTTCATCAAAAAAGCACAACAAAGAATGTTTTTTCTGCGCTAACTCAGAAAGCTCAAACTGCCCAAGGAGCTGCTGATACAGTTCTACAGAGGAATTACTGAGTCTATCATCTGCACCTCTATAACTGTCTAGTTTGGTTCTGCAACCCAACAGGACAGACACAGACTTCAGAAGATAATTTGGACTGCAGAAAAAACAATTACTACCCACCTGCCTTCAATTGAGGACCTGTATACCGCATGAGTCAAAAAGAAGGCTGTGAATATATTTACAGACCCCTCGCATCCCGGACATAAACTGTTTCAACTCCTACCCTCAAAATGACACTATAGAGCACTGCACATCAGAACAACTAGACACAAGAACAGTTTTTTCCCGAAAGCCATCACTCTGCTAAACAAATAATTCCCTCAACACTGTTCAACTATTTACAAAATGTACACTATTATTACTGTTAATCTTCTCATCACTCCTTATCACCCATCCCCTCCCACTTGTGACTGTTTCCTAGTATGATTTGATTGCTTATTGTACCCTATGACTATAAGTGTTGTACCTTATAATTCTTGACAAATGGGACAGGGATGGAAGGCACAACGGTGCACTTATGCATGCCCCTTCCACTCAACAAACACTAATGTGAACTGACCCTGTAGAAAGGAAGAAGTCCATGGTGGAACTGTGTCTTCAGAGCCACCTCTGAAGGATTTTAACTTCTACTATTTCCATCCTTGTAACAAATCTATTTTAATGATATTGATCCCTTCCAATACATTATTTTAATTGGGTAAGGATATATTGTTGCAGTTCTCATGATATGTGCAACAAAGTGACTAAAAATCTTAGGGGATGCAATCTCACAATTTACCAACATTATCCATGTTAATTTGGAGGTGGGGGCTCATCTGATCTTAAAACTGGTTAGTTTGGGATTTAAACTCTTGTGTGAATTTAGGAAATGGATTAATTCAATTTCCAAGTTCAGTATGTTAGGAGAACCCTGCTATACATAGGCAGTCCTTGACTTACAACAGTTCATTTAATGACCATTCAAAGTTATAACAGCACTGAGACCAGTGACTTAGGACCAATTTTCACACTTATGACCACTGCAGCATCTCCATAGTCACACGATCAAAATTCAGAAACTTGGTAACTGACTCATATTTATGATGTTTGCAACTTTCCAACAAGCAAAAACACTAGGGAAGCCAGTTTCACTTAATGACAGTGTTACTACCTTAACCACTACAGTGATTCACTTAACAACTGTGGCAAGAATGGTTGTAAAATGGAGCAAAATTGACTTAACAATTATCTTGCTTAGCAACAGAAATTTTTGGCTCAATTGTGGCTGTAACTCATGGATTATTTGTAATGATCCCTGAAAACAGAACTCTTGTGAGAATTGGTTTTCTGTCTGATAAATATTCAAGTGACCATTATGTAAATAATGACACATAAACTTCCTCATGACCAATGATGAAGACCACCTCCCTTCTGGCACTCTTAAAATCAGCAGGAAAAAGGCTTCAGAAGTCATCATACTTATTACTTAATGCACATTGAGGTATATTTATTCTGAATTAAAATTTAGTTCATTTACTGAAATTTGAGTCTCCTGATCCTTTTGTTTTAAACAAATCTTGCTGGGGGAAATTCATGCTTGGGAAAGAATTACTTTCCAGTTAGGCAGCCACCAAACATCCTTCCAGCTTTTCTAATACCTCCCCAAAATAAAAATATGGAGAAGGTTGTCTCAGATTTGATTTTCACACACATCCAGTCCATGCTACATCCAGTCTATTAGGATGGGAAATGGTGGTGAAGTCACAGGAAGAGAGAAGTTGAGAAGCTGGCATCATCTTTGTGGGGTCATGAAGGAGTTACGATGGTGCAAATTCTTTCTTTCTCTCCTTTCATTTAGTTGCTTATTGATCCTCTTGTGTACACGCTGGAAATGTCAGTTGTCAGTTGAATATTCTCTGTGGATTTCCTATCCTGTTTTGAACTGACCAAAAAAAAAAAAAAAAAAAGCAAACCTGAACATAAAGCTTGGCATTCTGAGCTGTAGCAATTGTATCATCAAAGTTGCTCCAGCAGAAGACTTCTAAGGGTGACCTTCCTCTTAAAAATTGGCAAAACAAGATAATGAGTAAACTGAGAAGTTAGGAAAGTTATTCCCGAGGGAATCGATTTCTACATCAAACACCATCTAATCTCATAGAACATAATTGGAAGGGACTTTGCAGGTCTTCTAATCCAACCTTTCTGCTTGAGCAGGAGACCCTATAACATTTCAGACAAATGGTTATGCAGTCTCTTTTTGAAAACCTCCCAGGATGGAGCACCTACAGCTTCTGAAGGCAAGCTATTCCATTGGTTGATTGTTCTGACCATTAATAATTTTCTCCTTAGTTCTAGGTTAGATCTCTCCTTGGTTAGTTTCCATCCATTGTTTCTCCCAAAGGTGCTTTTTCAAGAGGCAACTGGACTAGTGGTGGGATTCAAAAAAATTTTACTACTGGTTCTGTGGGTGTGGCAGGGGAATGATACTGTAAAATCTCCAGTCAGAGGTGGTATTTGCTGGTTCTCCAAACTACTCAAAATTTCCACTACCGGTTCTCCAGAACTGATCAGAACCTGCTGAATACCCACCTCTGAACTGGACTTTCTGGTTTTTCCTTGAAGACGTTTCTGCTGAGCAGAGCTGAAGAAGCTTCTTGGATGAGAAGCAAAACATCTTCAAAGAAAAACCAGAATGTCCAGCTGCCTCTTGAAAAAGTGCCTTTGGGAGAACCATGACTTGGATGACTGAGAATGTTCATAAACACTCATTGTTTCTTGTCTCCATCCATTTCATTATTTCTCTCAGGTGGAATTCATTTCTTAGAGACTGTCAGAGATTTTCATTTAGAATAAGGCTAAACTGAACTCGATGCTTTCCTGCAGTGGATAGAAATTCAGGTTAGAGGGGATAGGAACAAAGTCCTCCTTGGTGAGCCTCTTACTTTTTGTAGCTGGCTGACTCTTGGGCTTTAATATTGTGAAGATATGAAACTGATGATGACCATGGTATGGGGCTTCGGGTGCAGATTATGATGAATGCTGATCAGAACTATGGCGACCAGAATAAACTGCCTAAAGAACTGCTGGGGAGATGCTCTCCTATGCTGCATTGATTATTTATTTATTCAAAACATTTCTGTAATAACTGTTATGGGAAGTATCAGCAGGTACTCAATTCGATATTAAGGTGCAATATAAAATAAATCATACCAAACAATTCATGTACAGTTAAGTGCATATTAAAACATAAAATCAGGGGCCATAACCAGAGACCACCGTGAGATGGCATAAGGCTGGTGAATAAAAAATATTTTCAGTATTTGCTTCAACTGAAATAAAGTGAATTTCTCTATCCCTGGAGTGAGTGTATAACAAAATCTACAAAGGTTAATGCCTACTTGTTAAGAGCCCCACTGGAGTGCTTCTCTTCAGTTCAATTCAAAATATCATTCCCTCTTCCCAATCATCATCATCATACACCATATTGATAATATATATTTCTCAACCTCAGTCACTTTTGATATTTGTGGACTTCCGCTCCCAGAATTCCACAGCCAGTTGCATTGCAACATCCATGAAGATAGATAAATAGATGATGATGATAGATAGATAGATAGATAGATGACAGACAGATAGATAATAGATAAATGACAGAGATAAATAGATATAGATGATAGATGGATGGATGGATGGATGGATGGATGGATGGATGGATGGATGGATGATATGTAGACTAACTAATTTTTGATAGTTCAGTTGCAATTGTATTTTTATTCAACCTTGTTCAGTTCCTCTGACAAGTAGTTTAGGTTTTCATTTAATTATATGATAGGAGAGAGGGAAGGAGAGGGAGAGAGAGAGAGAGAAAGAGAGAGACACACACAGAGAGACACAGAGACACACAGAGAGAGTAATAGAGCCTTAAATAAAATGGTGGCAGGGACTAAAGATGGTTGAGGGAAAAAGAACCACACAGTAAAATAACAGGAAGCTCTGTTAATCATCAAATAATACTTGTCTCATGATCAAGCTGGCATCACACACCCGAAATAACAGGCCTTTTCATATTCACCTCACTGCCTTCTTCAAAATAGTGCAGTCAAGTCATTAGATGGATACGTGCACAGCAAACGTGCCCAGGCAGGGTATCCCAGACAACGACAGCTTTCCCATGGCAACAGGCCACTGAATGTTTAGCAAAATGTAAATAAGGACTTTCATAGCCTAGAAGAGAGAACAAGAAGTCTCACAGAGCTGAATGGCTGCACTTCCGGACTTTATAATGATCCAGCCACACAGCACATTTATCAGACTTAAAATGTCATTTAGTTTCTGCGGGAGGGATTTCACTACTTCCATGCCTGATAATTTCTCTTAAAAAAAAAAAACAGTAACAAGTCTTGCCTTTATTTAAGACATGCCCATCACATAGAAGCACCCTTTGTTGGAAGTCTCTTTCTTGACCATAACTATGCCCCGTCAATATATTGACTGGCTCACTCAGGGAACGTGCAACGTTGATGCTATTTTCTCCCAAATTCTTCCCATTTTTCCCCTTTCTTCTATCCAGGTATTTATTTTGGGTTGTTGTGTTTCAAGTGCAAAGTATGGCTAATCTAGTTGTGCTAGAGAAGGAGGTTTGGGCTAATCATGAAAATCAAGGCATTCTCCCGTTAGGAGAATGAGCACATACAGGGATGCTATGGACTGGCCCGCCCATTCCCTAGACCTGAATCCAACTGAGCACATCTGGGACATCATGTCTCGCTCCATCCACCAATGTCACATTGCACCACAGACTGTCCAGGAGTTGGGGGATGCTTTAGTCCAGGTGTGGGAGGAGATCCCTCAGGAGACCATCCGCCACCTCATCAGGAGCATGCCCAGGTGTTATAGGGAAGTCATACAGGCACGTGGAGGCCACACACAATATTGAGCCTCATTTTGACTTGTTTTAAGGACATTACATCAAAGTTGGATCAGCCTGTAGTGTTTTTTTCCACTTTAATTTCCATGGATAATTTGTGTGTGATTTTGTGGAAAGCACATTCAACTATGTAATGAACAAAGTATTTAACAAGAATATTTCATTCATTCAGATCTAGGATGTCTTATTTTTGTGTTCCCTTTATTTTTTTGAGCAGTGTATGAAAGTGATTGTAGAAGAAATTGGAATGTTCAGCTAACATGCAGTGGTGGTATTCTACAGGTTTGACCCAGGTCTCCCAAGCCAGTAGCACCGATGAGCAGTGGAAACCAAACCCTTTCTCTCCAGTGCTCTGCTGTTTGGCCCAACCACCTGCTCGGGCTCCCATACTAACTTTTATTCCCTGCTTCTGAAGTGCAGCTGCTTTGCACGGCACAGCAGATTGCCGCATGTCAGCTGCTGAGGTGACAGGGAGAGTGCAGGATTGTAGGAGGTGAGTTGGAATGCCTCTGCGCCTGTGCAAAGTGTGCGTTTGGTGCGCACGTGCAAAGTGTGTGTGCATATGCAAAGTGTGACCACCAAGCCAGCCCACCAAACCGGTGGTAATAATTTTTGAAATGCACCACTGCTAACATGGTATTTTTAATTACTTATTTATTGTGTATCCTGCCTTTTTTTATAAACAACTCAAGGGGATGAACATACCTAATACTCCTTCCTCTTCTGGTTTTTCCTGCAACAACCATGTGAGATGTGTTGGGTTGATAGAGAGTGACTGGCCCAATCTTATCCAGCTGGCTTACATGCCTATAGTAGAACTAGAACTCACAGTTTCCTGATGACTGACGCAGAGTCACCAGTGGGGATTTCATGTCTAAGATGGGACTAGAACTCACATTTCCTGGTGATTGGCCCAAAGTCATCCATCCAGTCCTAAAGCAGGACCAGAACTCATTGTCGCTTACTTGGTGAAATTGACTGATTATTGAACAACCCACTCTGAAGAGAACAGGTGGAAGCATATGTTAAAATATTGGGTTCTCCAAAGAATTGGTGGTCAGAAAAAATGAGTTCCTTAAAACACATACAAATATACCAAATTTGCTTCAACACCAAATGAGTAGAACCAGATGCTGGAACTTCAGAGGATGAATCACATTTTAAAAGTAAAAAGTCAAAATATATGACAGTCCTATGCTCCTGGAAACAGTTATGATTACTAACCAAGAGTCAGGTAGTCTTCCATGCATCTCTATATCATAAATGGTGATATACATATAGAATGCACAAGCAATATAAGTGCAATGGGTGATTAACATAGGATTTTGTCTCTAGAGCAGGTGCAAATTTCCATCATTCAAAGAGACAGCACCCAATTGAAAATGGGGCTCATTCATCTTTCTTCATTCCATCCCTGTAGCTGAGAAAATCATTTATGTGGCATGGAGGATTTCATCAATACAGCCTACAGATTTCAATAAAAGCATCATGCCAATCAAAATTTCTGGGGGAATTATTTCCAATGAAAGGCACATCTTTATATTTTAAAAATAATCATAGAGAAAAGGAAAGAGGATGGAACAAGCTACTGATGAACATGTAAAACACTCACAGACCTGAATTACTCTGGCCAATCCCTATCTGTGGAACTTCTAAGAATAAACGCAGGGGATATGAGCAAATGCAAGTGAAATTCACATGGGCCAAAATCAGAAATTATCTGTTCAATATGTTAACATTAAAAATTATCTGTTTATCTCTACAGGGCTCCTGAAGAGCAGCTCCCAATCAGAGTGAACACTGTTGGAGAATTCAGGCTAGCTATTAGGATCCATATAAAATAGTTTCACGTGTTTTGTATCTAATCACAGAGAAAGTTAAGTCATTCAATCCTACAAAGAACTAAATCTTTTCTATGGCTGGGCTTTCCTCATTGCAGCTAAACTCAGCAAAGTTGAGGGCATTCACTGCCTTGCATAATTGGACTTATAATTGCTTCAAATTGCAGGATGGAAAAGATTATCTCCTTACGTTGTTTATTTCCAGAGGATTAGAAGTTAATTGCCAAAATACCTTAATTACAACTCTCCAAAGCTATGTGCTTTGTATGATTTTTCTGGGAGATCATTCAATTTTATTAATGTCCCAATGAAGAATAAAATGAAAAATGAAATCAAGAATCAAGCTAGTTGGCCAAACTAATTTAATCTCACTGTCCATTTGATTGCAATGTTGTCCTTCTATAAACAGCATCTGGAAACCATTTTACACTACTGAAATGACACTTTTTAGTAGAGTGAACTGACTTTAAAAATGTTGTTTCCTTTATTCTAAAACCTCCCAGTTATTAGTTTTCATTTGATAGTTTTTAATGGTGTTATGGGGTTTTGTGTGTGTGAGAGAGAGAGCTGTCCAGAATTGTGCTTTAAAATACAACTCAAACAAACAAGTAAGCAAGATAATTATCTCCTAGGAATTCTCACAAATGAATAAGTGCCCAATGAAACATGTTTAAAATCAGTTGAAATGCTTAGTACTGAGACTGTTAGTTTTTGAGTAATTCCTGAATGAGCCAATGGAATCAAATTAGGGGTGGTATTCTACCGGTTTGGCCCGGTTCAGCAGAACCGGTAGCTCCGAGGATCATCTGTGAGAAAACCAGTTCGCTCTGATGATCAGCTGCTGGGCCCTCCCTCCAACCCTGGCCCTATATTTTCTGCTTTTCAACCTCTGCTGCTTCGCGTGGCATAGTGGATTGCCATGCACCAGCTGTTTAACATACAAGGAGAGTGCAGGATTGCAGGAGAAGGTCAGTCGCAAACTCCCTGTGCGCGCGCAAAGCGTGCACTCACCAAACCAGTTTTTACACTGCTTGAATCACACCTCTGAATCAAATGTATTAAAAATGTTAAATTTTTCTTTAGTAATAAATGACAATGAATCCCAAAACAACAAAACAGGTTTTCACACTGTGTGAATAGGGAAGCAGAAGTAATGTAACAAGTTTTCTTAACAGCACCCAGTTCCCAGACCATTTGAATTATGGGCTGCTGTTTGCATATCTTGTAGCTTGCTTTCCTATTAGAATTTATTTAAGCTGCTTCACTTGGAAGGAGAGAGAGAGAAAGAAAGAGACAAAGAGACACAGATTTATTCACCGAATAAGATTTATTCGTGAGATTGCGCTTAGAAGTTGCATAGATGATTCATATTCTTTATCATGACGGGTTATGTATGCAATAGTGATAATACATACACTTCTGAGATTTTCAGAAATGTTTTACATAATTCCTTTAAAAAAGAATAAATCTTATACACTGGCTAACTTGCCAGCCTAGGAAATAAATAGTCGACAAAGTTCCCACAACTTTGGGAAGCAACCTGTTCCACTGATTAACTGTTCCCACTTTCAGGAAATTCCTCCTTAGTTCTAGGTTGAATCTCCTAGCTTCCACGCATTATTTCTTGTCCTGCCCTCAGATGCTATGCAGACTAAATCAACCTCTCATCTTCCCTGTGACAGCTCTTCAAGTATTAGAAGGCTATCATATAATCCCTAGTCAGTCTCTTCATTAGACTAGACATACCCAGTTCCTGCCATTCATCATATGCTTTAGCCTCTAGACCAGAGGTCCCCAACCTTGGCAAGTTTAAGACTTGTGGACTTCAACTCCCAGAATTTTCCAACCAGCATGCTGGAAAAATGCTTGCTGAGGAATTCTGGGAGTTGAAATCCACAAGTCTTAAACTTGTCAAGGTTGGGGACCCCTGCTCTAGACCCCTAATCAATTTTGTTGCTCTTCTCTGCACTTTTTTTCTGGGGTCTCAACATCTTTTTTTATGTCGAGGGGACCAAAACTATATTATAACTGTGGTCTTGCCAGTGAAATATAAAGGGGAACAAATATCTCACATGATCGTGATACCACACAGGCATGCTCTATGGGAGAGGAAAAGGCCTTGATCCCCTTCATGGGCTGCAGCTGTGTAGACTGTTCAAAAGGACAAACCATGCATGGGCCAGTGCTGGAAGCAAAGCATGAAAATATTTATAGTCTGTCAGTTCTTATCTGAGTTCTGGTGTCCTTCCCAGCGTGTGTATTTTGATATCTGTGGACATCTTCAAGCCCTTATCCCGCCTTGTCTCATTAATTGCTTCAGTGTGGTTTGCGTTGTTTTTTCTATTTATAATTTATATGTGTTTTGAGTTTGAACAGAAGTTCTTCCTTTTTGCAACTGTTTGTAGGGGAGTTTTTTCCCCAGTCAATGATAATTGGACCTTTAAAGCCAAGTTGAAGGAATTAAAGGGACTTCACCTGTTTTTTGTGACTTTGTTGCTTTTGTATCCCATCGAACCCAGGCGAACCTGTAGCAGCACACCCCTGAGACCATCCCTTTGGCTTTTTTGGCAGCTGCAGCACACTGATAATTCATACTTTAAGTGTTGGTCCACCAGGGCACCTAGATTCCTCTCACAGGCACTAATATTGAGCCAGATACTTCCTATTCTGTATCTGTGCATTTGTTTTTTCCTGCCTAAGTGCAGGGCCTTACTTTTCTTGTCACTGAATACATCAGAACATCAGTTATGTTTGAGTACTCCACTGAGTGGGTTAAAAGTTGTTTGAACCGCATCCTACTTCTTGAGGCAACTTGTCGTTTCATAGATATGCAGAAAAGCATATGACAGGATTGCAATTCTTAGAAGCAGAGATCAAAGTTATTCCTGGGAACATTCTTAACCAATGTAAAGGTAAAGGTTCACCTCGCACATACGTGCTAGTCATTTCCGGCTCTAAGGGTCAGTGCTCATCTCCGTTACAGAGCCAAAGAGCCAGCACTGTCCGAAGATGCCTCCATGGTCATGTGGCTGGCATGACTAAATGCCAAAGGCGCATGGAACGCTGTCACCTTCCCACCAAAGTGGTCCCTATTTTTCTACTTGCATTTTTACAGGCTTTCGAACTGCTAAGTTGGCAGAAGCTGGGATAAGTAATGGGAGCTCACTCTGTTACGTGGTGCTAGGGATTCGAACCACTGAACTGCTGACCTTTCTGATTGACAAGCTCCACGTCACAGAGCCACCACGTCCCCAACCAATGTACTTCCCATCAGACTTACAGTATGCCAGCTGGCTAAAACTGGGAGCCAAATGGCATAATGCACTGATATTTCTACAGCTCCCAAAGAGCAAGAACAAGTTCACAACAACAATGTTCACCTTGCTCTGCTGCTTTGCTTCCATTTCTTTAATGCTATGTTTTACCTGAGCTGGTGTATTTACCTGTCAGATCTGCAACACCATTTAAGCAACTGAATGTTCCACCTTAGACATGGAGATGTGACACAGATATTTATAGAACATTTGAGTGCCTTCAAGAGACATAGATCAGGTAAACAAGCTTCATGAGTCACAGGGAAGCAAGCCTCTGAAAAAAGAGGGGAAAAGGATGCGTCATTGAGAATCGATCTTCCATAAACAGAAATATATATATATATATATATATATATATATATATATATATATATATATATATATATATATATATATATATATATATATGTGTGTGTTTTGTGTGTAAATAGTTAATTCCAGTTAATCAAACCAGGCAGGGAGGAAGGAAGATTATTTCAAGCAGAAGTTTAAAATCTTGCTGGCAGAAAATTCCATTTCCAATCCTTTCAACTCTTTAAAAGCACAGCAATAGGGTGTATATCAAAAGTATCTCAACTGAAGCAAAACAGAGGATAAATGACTATTTGTTATCATTAAGGAAATATTTAAAGAGAGAGAGAGAGAAAGATGTGGGAACTGCATGATAGGAAGATGGCATCGGAATAACACTTGTTTACTGAAAGACTTTTGCAACCATTTTAGAAATTGCAGGTGGGTGATCTGTGCAACATGTTTATAAGATTAGAGAGAGAGAGAGAGATTTAGAACATCATACTTAAATCATTGAGCTTGACTCTTGTTTTTTCGGGGATCCAAACTTAAAATGTTACTGACAGGCAGCTTTTTAGGCTCTGATTGAAGACAGCTCATGAAGGACAGCTGTCAGATTCTTGGGTAGTTGGTTCCATGATCAAACTGCTCTTGCTGTTAAGAATTGTTCCTAACACTGAAATAGAAGCAACACTTACACCATTTTAAAAGCTGTGATGACCCAAGGTGGGCTACAAAATAAAAACAGTCACAAAAAACAGGTGAAGTCCCTTTTATTCCTTCACTTTGCTTCCAAGCTCCAAATATCCTTGACTGGAGACAAAAAACTCCCACACAAGCAGTTACAAGAAGGAAGAAATGCCGTTTAAATTATAAAGTGTAAAAAACAACACAAACCAGGCAAGTTAAGGGCTTGAAGACGTCCACAGATGTCAGAACACACACTGGGAAGGATGCCAACTCAGACAGGAACAATAAACTAGAGATATTTCCACGCTTTGTTTCCAGCACTCACACTTACGCATGCCATCCTCTTATTCAGTTGTCACAGCTGCAGCCCATGAAGAGCTCAAGGCCCTCTCCTCTTCAGTAGATCATGTCTCTCCTTTATCCTCTCTTCCCTGCATGCCTTAGGAAAGAGAGGGGATGGGCCTGGGTCCTCCTCTGACTGCCCAGCTCCTCCACAAGCTCCAGAGCCACACTTCCATTCCCTGTCGGCTGTTCCTCCTCTCCCTCAGAGTCACTCACCCATACGCATGTCATGGGGCATGACAAAAGCCTTCTGTATTTACATTATTCAGGAGAAGCAGGGGCAAGTATAATAATTCTCCCCACTCTTCCATCACCCCATAAATGTAGAAGGCAATGGTCTGCAACAGATGTTTCCTCCTTTCCTTGATGCAATGATCCATCCGGGAAAATTAGATCTTTCAATGTCAAGGAGATCCTTCATAAATAACAAGCCCTGAATGCCCCAAACAATGAGATGGAGAATATATAAATAACTTTAATAAATAGAGAATGTGCTTCTCTTAACACATGGAAAAAACTGATAATGAGAATGACCCTTCTCCTCTCTTTAGAGATTAAGAACGCTAAGGATGGCTAAAGAGGATTCCACTGGGAGAAAGTCTAGGGAGATTCTCAGTCATCCAGGATACAGTTGTCCCAAAAGTGCTTTTTCAAAAGGCAACTGAACTTTGTTTTTCCTTTAAAAGGTTTCACTTCTCATCCAAGAAGCTTCTTCAGTTCTGAAGAACTGAACAGACCTGAAGAAGCTTCTTGGATGAAGCTTCTTTTCCTTGTTTTCAAGGAAAAACAAAATCTAGTTGCCTTTTGAAGAAGCACCTTTGGGACTTCCACTGGAAGAGTTGGTCTCTGTTCATGGTTATTGAGTGAAGTGAGATCGCTAACATGAATAACAGAGACACGGAGAGATGTTTATTCTAATCTCTTTTGACTTCAACCCAGATCTTCCAGAAGTATTCACCATGCTTGGTGGTGCTGATGGATTATGAAGACATTATACTGGGGAAAGATATCCTATTTCAATCAAAATTCAGAGGGAAAAAAAAGCAAGTAAAAGGAGCCCATGGGATAATGGCTGGACAGGTATCCTTTTAACGTGTGATTCTGAGAAGAGGGTAAGAATCTACATATGCAAACTCACATGAATTGTAGAGAAGTCCACTTAAGTATATATATCACAACTGTCGGACCTATGTTGGGAATATAAAATTTCCCAGGGTAGGAATGAGGAAACAGGAAACTTCTATACTTAGAAGTAGCTATGGGAAATATAAAGTTCATTAGTCATAAGTATCATTAGTCTGTGGAAAACAACAGAAGCTGTGGATGCTCCATCACTGGAGACTTCTAAGAAAAGACTGGGCAGGCATTTATCTGAAATGTTATAAGTCAGTGGTAGGATTCAATTTTTTTTACTACCAGTTCTGTGGGCATGGCTGGTTGTGCATGACCTGGCTTAGTGGGCGTGGCTTGGTGGGCATGGCAGGGGAAGGATACTGTAAAATCCCCATTCCCTCTCCACACCACTAACCTGCTTTCCAGCTCCGTTCTCCTGTACAGGGCAACAAAAGAACATCCAGCTGATCATCTGGGATTTGGGAGACAGATGGGGGTGGGGCCAGTCAGAAGTGGTACTCTAAACTACTCAAAATTTCTGCTACCACTTCTTCAAACTACTCAAAATTTCCACTACTGGTTCTCCAGAACTGGTCAGAACCTGCTGAATACCATCTCTGATACAAGTTCTCCTGTTTGAGCAGGGATTGGACTAGAAGACCTCCAAAATCCCTTCCAACTCTGTTATTCTATGTGAATTACCTGGGATTCATATTTTATGAAGCAACTAGCTATCAGAAACTGCAGTCTAAGGCTACAGCCAGCAGTGGGATTCTACCAGTTCGCACCTATTTGCTAGAACCGGTTGTTAACATTCTAAGCAGTTTGGAGAACCGGTTGTTAGAAGAAATTACTGGCCTAATCCTGTAAGGAAGGCAGGAAGGAAACATTCTGGTGTTGCTTACCTAAACTGCCTATCTGTTAACCCTTATTACGTTCTTGGCAGGACAAGAATTCCTGTCTCAAGGACCTCTCTGGCATTTTTTCCCCCTTCTTTGCTGGTACTTTGCTTGTGTAGAGTGACCATTTAAAGTTAAAATGGCACTGAAAAAAGTGACTTATGACCATTTTCCACACTTACAACTGTTGTCATAAGAGGCCAGGCGAGGAGATATGTGCCTCGATGAGAATGATGAGTTGGCCACATCCAGCCAATAACATGACCACCAGGCCACGTCCACCAATTAAGCCACACCCACAGAACCAGTTGTTAAAAAAATTGAATTCCACCCCTGGCTACAGCTTGTGAAAATTTTAAAGTTCACAAATCAAGGAAATAAAATTAGTCTGAGGACCTATTTCTTCTCTGTCTGGAAGTATTACAAGAAAACTTTTTTTTTTTTTTTTGGCTTCACTGTTTGGAATAGGCCAAGCATCAACTAACTCAGCATACAAGGGAGAACAGCCTAAAATTTTCCACAAAAGAAAGGAAATGGTGGCATCTAGTGGCAAAATGAGCTCCTTGCAGACGTTTTACTAAGGATCGAAAAGATGTCACAATGGAAGCAGCTTAGATCAGAGATTCTAAGGGGCATTTTACAGGTTTGCAAGAAGTATGCACCTACCCATAAACTAGAACTAACTCCAACCATTTGCATCCGATATGATGAGGAGGAGGAGGAGAGGAAGGAGGAAGAGGAGAAGGAAGGGGAAGAGGAGGAGGAGGAGGAGTGAGGGGACAGGGGAGGACAATATTCAATCTTGTCCAATTCTTGATAATTCTATGGACCAGGTCTCTCCATATCTTCTGATCTTCCACGATTTCATTGAGTTGTTCTCTGCTCTGGCTGGTGTCAACTTTGATAGTGGCCTGCTGATATAATGTCCACAAGCCAGGTTCCCTAATTATTAAATCACTTAAAATGCTACTTCATTTTAGCATGTCTAGGGATATCTGCAGAGTGCAGTTTAAAAAAAAAAATCAGGATAGCAGCTACAATGGTTCAATCAAAAGTCTGTTTTTTATATGTCACACTAGACACAAGAAGTTTTTTTCCCAAACGCCATCATTCTGCTAAACAAATAATTCCCTCACCACTGTCAAACTATTTACTAAGTCTGCATTACTATTAATCTTCCCATGGTTCCTATCATCCATCTCCTCCCACTTATGACTGTAACCTTGTTGCTTGTATCCTAATGATTTTTATTGACTATTACCTAGTATGATTTAATTGCTTATTGTACCCTATTACTATTATTAAGTGTTGTACCTTATGATTCTTGACAAATGCATCTTTTCTTTTATGTACACTGAGAGCATATGCACCAAGATAAATTCCTTGTGTGTCCAATCGCACTTGTCCAATAAAGAATTCTATTCTATTCTATTTATAACATACTACACTTCTCAAAAAACTAAAGGGAACACTTAAACAACACAATGTAACTCCAAGTCAATCACATTTCTGTGAAATCAAACTGTCCACTTAGGTAGCAACACTGATTGACAATCAATTTCACATGCTGTTGTGCAAATGGAATAGATAAGAGGTGGAAAGCACAGGCAGTTAGCAAGACATCCCCAATAAAGTGGTTCTGCAGGTGGTGACCACAGACCACTTCTCAGTTCCTATGCTTTCTGCCTGATGCTTTTGAATGCTGGCAGTGCTTTCACTCTAGTGGTAACATGAGACAGAGTCTACAACCCACACAAGTGGCTCAGGTAGTGCAGCTCATCCAGGATGGCACATCAATGTGAGCTGTGGCAAGAAGGTTTGCTGTGTCTGTCAGTGTAGTGTCCAGAGCATGGAGGCGCTACCAAGAGACAAGCCAGTACATCAGGAGATGTGGAGGAAGCCATAGGAGGGCAACAACCCAGCATCAGGATCACTACCTCCACCTTTGTGCAAGGAGGACAGGAGGAGTACTGCCAGAGCCCTGCAAAATGACCTCCAGTGGGCCACAAATGTGCATGTGGCTGCTCAAATGGTCAGAAACAGACTCCATGAGGATGGTATGAGGGCCCGACGTCCACAGGTGGGGGTTGTGCTTACAGCCCATCACAGTGCAGGATGTTTGGCATTTGCCAGAGAACACCAAGATTGGCAAATTCGCCACTGGCACCCTGTGCTCTTCACAGATGAAAGCAGGTTCACACTGAGCACATGTGACAGACGTGACAGGGTCTGGAGACACTGTGGAGAATGTTCTGCTGCCTGCAACGTCCTCCAGCATGACCGGTTTGGCAGTGGGTCAGTAATGGTGTGGGGTGGCATTTCTTTAGGGGGCTTCACAGCCCTCCATGTGCTCACCAGAGGTAGCCTGACTGCCATAAGGTACCGAGATGAGATCCTCAGACCCCTTGTGAGACCATATGCTGGTGCAGTTGGCCCTGGGTTCCTCCTAATGCAAGACAATGCTAGACCTCATGTGGCTGGAGTGTGTCAGCAGTTCCTGCAAGATGAAGGCATTGATGCTATGGACTGGCCCGCCCGTTCCCCAGACTTGAATCCAACTGAGCACATCTGGGACATCATGTCTCGCTCCATCCACACGCGCCACATTGCACCACAGACTGTCCAGAGTTAGGGGATGTTTTAGTCCAGGTGTGGGAGGAGATCCCTCAGGAGACCATCCGCCACCTCATCAGGAGCATGCCCAGGCATTGTAGGGAGGTCATACAGGCACGTGGAGGCCACACGCAATACTGAGCCTCATTTTGACTTGTTTTAAGGACATTACATCAAAGTTGGATCAGCCTGTAGTGTTTTTTTCCACTTTAATTTTGGGTGTAACTCTAAATCCAGACCTCCATGGGTTGCTACATTTGATTTCCATTGATAGTTTTTGTGTGATTTTGTTGTCAGCACATTCAACTATGTAATGAACAACATATTTAACAAGAATATTTCATTCATTCAGATCTAGGGTGCCTTATTTTTGTGTTCCCTTTATTTTTTTGAGCAGTGTATATATTAAACAAAAATTAGGCAGAATTTTGATTGCAATGTTGTGGATTTCATCTATTTTTTAATATTCCCAATAGACAGTCCTGTTGGGTAGCATCATCCTGCCTTTTAAGAAAAAAGTTAAGTTGATTCCAGATCAAGTTTCCAGATATTCCCCAATATTAAATTTCAATGTAAGATAACATTAGAAAAAAAGATAAAAGTTAAAGAACTAAGAGAAAGAGGCAAGTGCAAAAAGGAAGAAGAAATAGAGATTTTGACTTTTTTCAGTGCAATAAAATATTTAAAAATTACCACCCGCAAACTGTTTGATATTTCATAATATTTTAAGCATTGTCCATAATAACAAAATCAGTCTAATCCTGTAAACCTAAAATCAGAGGGGGGGTAGTTTTTAATTTCAAGCAAAAAGTCTAGAATCATCCAGTTTAGTTCTATAATTAAATATAAACTTTATGAGAAGGAAAAGGTTACAACGGTTGATACCAGTGGTGGGATTCAATTTTTTTTTTACTACCGGTTCTGTGAGCGTGGGTTGGTGGGCATGGCTTGGTGGGCATGGCAGAGGGAGGATACTGCAAAATCTCCATTCCTTCCCCACTCCTGGGGGAAGGTTACTATAAGATCCCCATTCCCTCCCCACCCCACTAACCTGCTTTCCAGCTTCGTTCTCCTGTGCAGGGCAACAAAAGAAGAGCCAGCCAATCAGGGACTAGGGAGGCAGAGAATAGATGGGGCGGAGCCAGTCAGAGGTGTTATTTGCCAGTTCTCCAACTACTCAAAATTTCCAGTACCAGTTCTATAGAACTGGTCAGAACCTGCTGAATACCACCTCTGGTTGACACCCAACTCCAATATTTGTTTGGTTCTCATTTCCAGCAGTGAGTTTACAATGATGATTCAAAATATTATCAAATTCCTTCTGGCTTGGTTATGCAAAAGGATAAAAACATTCAGATTTCACCAGTGTTGTCATGCAGAACATAATAGTAGCTGAACAAAGGAGCTGAATTCTGACATGAAGAGTTCAAGCGTTGACCTTCGGGGACAGCATTTTAAATATTCATATCATTTACCTTTAGAATGAATATTGAATGGCTGAGTGAAGGGATTTTAAAGGGCTCGGTGACATGGGTTCAGGAAAGGTGAGTGCCTCAGAATGATGGGGTAGACTGGAGATTTTCGTGCGATGGTTGTTACGAGGCAGTAACAACTTTTTTTTCTTTCAGGCTGCGTACTAAAACATGCAGCCTTTTTTCCCCCTCAGGCTGCATACTAAAAATGTAACAAGGACTCTACTTTTTAATTGAACGAAAAACTCATCCGCATCAAGATACCATTTCAGTAAATAATAATTACTGAATTACCAATAGATTAATTACTGTGCTCCCATTTTGAAGCAATTGCTGTATATGGTTAGCATGCAGTGCTGCATAACTTGGCTTATGATTAATAGGAATAAGTTTCCTGTATCATTATTGTTTCATTACTGTTTTGTTTTCATTATTAATTATTATTGTTAAGGTTAGGGTTAGGGTTCAAACTTGAATGAAGTTAAGCCAGGAGCCTAATTTCAAAAATTTATCTTTCTTCATTGAGAAGGAAATCCCCAGACCCAACTCACTGGTAAACAGGTAGTATTACCTTTGCTAATTATAGTGATCTGCCCTAATTACATTAAACCATTACGTAACACAAAGGTTATCTAGCCCAGGTCTTCTTTTGATCAGGAAATCAGAAACTGCAAATGGCAAAACTATTGTGGAGTTCTTGTTTGTGTCGATGCATAAACTATTTCTATGGTCTTTTTAGAGTTGCCAACAGAAAGGGAGGGGGGAGCAGTGCAGCAGCTTGCAAACCGAAAGTGCATTCCATAAATAGTTTTCAAAGATAGTAACTAAGTGACTGAATTTTCTGCTGCACAAAATTCTAACTGGAGAGCATGATTGATGACTCTTGGTTATGGATGTGTCCCATTGGAAAATATGAATTACGATACACCCGGGGGGTGGGTGGGGAAGCCAGAGTAAGCGGTGACAATGAATGATGTGTCTCAGAGTCGGTTACACCCAGACAGTGCCAGACATGTTAACTCCGAATAAATCCTTTTGAAGTTTTGGAAGTTTGGCTCGAGACTCATGATTTAAATAGGGGTAACTGCTGGATTCCTGACAGTTTGTTTGTTTCATTGCAATCCCTCTCGGCTGCCTGCCACCCTGTCAATACGTGGCTTCTTGTTCCTTCAGTTCTCCCTTCTTTCAATTTTAGGAGCTCTGGAATTCTGTCCAATCCCTTACTTTTGACCTACTCACTCTTCCGTCATATATTTGTTTTGCAAATCAGTTTTCATTCAACCACTCTAGGTGGCCCAAATGTTTCAATATATTATTTCACACTGGTCACTCATTTGGGAATTCAAGCGACATTCCATTCATTTTTGGAGTCTTACATCTTATACCTTATACTTCTGAACTCTGTTGCTACTTCTACTGATTGTTATGCATCTCACTTCCATATGCAACCATTTGTACCATTTGGCCAACATCTACAAGCCATACACCTTTGTACCAATACCATACTAATGGATGATTTAACTTTTCCCCACCTATTTCCCCATCTTTAGTAAATATTCTACTGTGATCATTCTTCTACAGAAAATCCTTACTAATAGATTAACAGATTAACAGAGTTTGAAGGGATCTTGTAAGTCTTCTAGTCCAGCCCCCTGCCCAAGCCGGAGACCCTATACCATTTCTGACAGATGGGAGTCCAATTTCTTCTTGAAGGTCTCAAGTGATGGCGCTTCCACAACTTCTGAGGGCAACTTCTGTTCCATTGGTTGATTGTTCTCACTGTCAGAAAATTTCTCTTTATTTCCAGGTTGAATCTCTCCTTGTTCAATTTCCATCCATTATTCCTTGTCTGGCCTTGAGGTGCTTTGGATTGCCATCTGACTAGTTCAGTGAACATTTAAAGTTACAACAGAGTTAAATAAGGAGATTTATGACCACTCTTGAAAGTTGCAACTGTTTCCCATGGCCACATGATGGGTGCTTGACAATTGGCATGCCTTTATGATGGTCACAGCACCACATAGTCATGTGATTACCATTTGTGACCTTCACAACCATCTTCTGACAAGTAAAGCCAATGGGGAAGACAGCAGGAAGTTGCAGATCAACATCGTTGTCAGGATTTCAGCAGTTACCCCAATGAAATCATGAGTCTTGAGCCAAACTTCCAAAACTTCAAAGGATTTATTGGGAGTTAACATGTCTGGCACTGCCTGGGTGTAAGCGACTCTGAGACACATAATTCATTGTCACCTTTGACCCTGGTTTCCCCCACCCCACCCCTTGGGTGTATCATAATTCATATTCTCCAATGAGACACTTCCATAGCCAAGAGTCATCAATCATGCTCTCCAGTTAGATTTTTGCATGCCAGAAACTTCAGTCACCTAGTTACTATCCCCGAAAACTATTTATGGAATGCACTTTCGATTTCCAAGCTGCCGCATTGCTCTTTCAAACCCTTTTCCCCCTCCCTTTCTGTTGACAACTCTAAAACTACCATAGAAATATTTTATGAGTTGGCAGTCATATGTTTAACAACCATAGGTAATTCACTTAACAATTGCATCCAGAACTGACAGATAAGTCAGGTGTGGTCACATGATGTTTCACTTTATCACCAGACCATTTAGGGGTCCCCCTTGTGGTCAAAAGATGAGGACAACCTGTACGTGTTCTATTTTGGTTTCCGTTTGTGTACAACTTACCATTGTTCAAAATGTGGTACATTTGATACATTTATTTCTACGTGCCTTGTGTTACAATTAAAACACTGAGAAATATAACTGAATTCAGGGAAAATTTGGGCATGCATAAAGAGATAAAACATAAAGGAGCAAACTAGTCCAGGTCTCTATACCAGTTACCAGGAGTAAAGGCTGTTGTGTAGAAGGTCACCAGGAAACAATCCATAAAGATCAGACAAGGTTGGAATGACAGGTCCCCAAAATAAGAACTGGTATGCTGCAGATCATATAACAGTCAATGACAGATTGAAACAAAGTGGAAATGTATGTGTAAAGGGACAATGCTGGCAAGGAATAAAAGGACTAGCTGTATTGGTCTCTATTGGAAGAGGCCCAGCTTTCACAGGCGACTATTTTTTATAGAGCAATTTTTCTTCCCCAATCATTGTACAGCTTTTGGCCAGGATATAACAGGGCAACTGAGTTTACATAGAACACAGAATAATGGGGTGTCATGCCCTTGTTGGAGTCCAATTCTGAGGGGGAGATTGAGCAGCTGACAGGGAGTGGAAGTGTGGATCCAGTGGCTGTAGAAGAAATGGGGGAAGGGCACAGTCTGGCTGGGTATTCAGAGGAAGACCCAGGGCCATCTCCTATTCATCCCAGAAAAACGCAGGGAGGAACGGAGAAGGGAGCAACGTGGCTTACGGGAGACAAAAGGGCCCTGATCCCCTTCATGGGCTGCAGCTGGGAATATTGTTTAAAAGGGCAAACTCTGAGTGGCAAAGTTGCTGGAAGCAAAGTGTGCATTATCTTTGTTGAGGCTTATCTGAGTTTTGGCATCCTCACAATTGTGGGTGCTGCGTTATATTTTGGAAGTCTGCAATTTATCATCCTGGCCTCTCGTGTTAATTACTTCAGCGTGGTTTGTGTTGGTTTTTTTATTTCTAATTATCTTTACTTTGGGTTTGGACTGCATTTCTTCCCTTCGTAGACTGTTTTTTAGAAGAGATTGATCTGCAGCCGAGGATAACTGGACATTGGGGGCCAAATTGGAAGCATTAAAGGGAATTTATCTACTCTGGTGACTGTTATTTTTTTGCCATGCTCCGGGTCATCACATAGGGTTTGAAAGGACCTTGGAGGTCTTCTAGTCCAACCCCTTGCTCAAGCAGGAAACCCTATATCATTATGGCCACATGGCTGTCCAATCACTTCTTAAAAGCCTTCAGTGAAGGAGCATCCAGAACTTCTGGAGACAAGATGTTCCATTGATTAATTGTTCTCACTGACAGGAAATTTCACCTTAGTTCTAGGTTGTTTTTAATGATCTTCTTCTTGTCCTGCCCTCAGATGCTTTGGAGAATAGGTCAAACCCCCCCATCTTCTCTGTGACAGCTCCTCAAACACTGAAAAATTGCTATTATATCACATGTGTGTGCATCTGTGATGTGTAAGTAGTTAACAAACAATAAAGGCTTTGTCAGTTATTAGAGAGAGGAGTGCCAAAGAATTGAGGCCTTTGAACTCTGCTGCTGGAGAAGACTCCTGCGAGTCCCTTGGACTGCAAGCTGATCAAACCGGTCAGACCTAGAGGAGATCAACCCTGACTGCTCTTTAGAAGGCCAGATCCTGAAGATGAAACTCAAATACTTTGGCCACCTCATGAGAAGGAAAAGAGCCTAATGCTGGGAACGGTTGAGGGCAAAAGAAGAAGGAGATGACAGAGAATGAGGTGGCTGGATGGAGTCACTGAAGCAGTAGGCATGAGTTTAAATAGACTCCAGAAGATGGTAGAAGACAGGAAGGCCTTTAGGAATATTTTCCATGGGGTCATGATGGATCAGACATGACTTTGCAACTAACAACAAGGAGAGAGAGAGAGGGATACTATACCAACAAAACTCCAGAATCATGGAATTACCACTCAGACAAACAATCCAACAGTAAACAACAGCCTAATCATGGAGCCACCAAAAACATTCCTACCAACAATGACAGGGCACGCCACTTGTATACAAGCAGCAAACCCTTTCCCTTCTAGAACTGAAGCTGAGTAATGAAATGTCTATCAGTAGCACCAAGCTACTGTATGTGTTCCCTTAAGTATTTCATTACCGCAAATGATCCAGAAATCCTGTATCCCCAGTGAAAATATGTGAGCGTACCGACTAAGACATTTCACACACACACACAGTGCCGAGCCATTTCTATCTTGTCTTTGGATGAAGCAGAACAGAAAGGACAAGTGCCTCACCAAGATGATTGAAAGAAGCAAAAGTGAATGAATGAATTATAAATCGAGGAATCTGAAGCACATGTTGCTTCGTGTAGTTGTTTTGTTTTATTATTTACTTTGAGTCAGTCTTGATTCCTGGCAATGGCCCGGACAAGTTCCTGCAGTTTTTTGGGGCCAGATATCAGAAGGGAGCTGAGCTTAAATGGACTCCAGAAAATGGTAGAGGACAGGAAGGCCTGGAGGAATGTTGTCCATTGGGTCGCGATCGGTTGGACACGACTTCGCAACTAACAACAAAAACAATCAGAAGTGATTTGCCACAGCCTCCTTCCTAAGGCTGAGAGACAGGGACATCTTTTTCAATTGTTTCCTTGTTGCTGGTTCTTGCACACAATAAAAGATGGTTTCCATTTTTCAACATATCAAAATCATGCCCATGCAAATATCTAAATCCTTCTATTCTCTGACTTTGGTTTCAGCCCAAATAATTTTGTCACATATAATCCTAACAACAACAACAACAACATCAATAATTTATTACATTTATATGCGGTGTGCAGAGTGGAGCGATGGCCTAGAAGTGGAGCTCTTGCCTCACAATCTGTAAGTTTGATCCTAGATTCCAGCAGATATTTCTCTCCCTGGATGCAAAGAGAAAATATCTGTTGTGGGCTCTGCACAGACATCTGGCCAGTAAACGCTCAGCTCCATTCAGTTGCCCTGACTCCACCCCGATGAAAGAGATTACAGGGTCATTTTTATTTTAAATAAATTTTATTGAATTTACAATTAAAAACATATCAACAATACATACAAAAAAAGAAAGAAAAAAGAACACCCGGGCTAGCAAACCAGAAAAAGAGGAGAGGAAAGGATGTAAAAGAAAAAAGAAACAAAGAAAAAGAGTAAGAAATGAAAAGGATACATTTAAAAGCAAACAATATCCTTTTTGACAGTCTGTAAGATCCATTTCACCTAAATTAATTCGAATACGCTCATCTCGTCTACTATACTTAAATTACCCTTTATCTTTTAGTCAGTTTATCTCTGGCTTAACCAATTGTACCAAGAATTCCAATTATTGTAGAATGTTGAGGACTCTTTGTTTTTTAGGGCTATCATTAATTTGTCCATTTCTGCACATTCACGTATTTTCTGGATTACCATTTGTTCTGTAGGTGTATATGGTGATTTCCAGCACTGAGCAAACGCTAATCTGGCCGCCGTTAAAATATGGATTGTTACATATTTCATCTTTTTGGATAAATGTTTGTCAGAGATCCCTAATAGGAAGAACTCTGGTTTATATTCTATTTATTCTTTGGTTATCTCCTCCAACCATTTTCTGATTTTATTTTTTAAAAATATGCTACCTATGTGTTAGCAACTCTGGAGGGATTACAAACTATTAAAATCTAGGAACAATGCAAAAACTACAAAACAACACAAAGCAAAGGAATAATATGGCAGAGAAAAGAAATGCAGAAAACACTTTTATTTTTAATCCATCCATTCACAGTGCTGAAAGTATCTTCATTTACTTTGAAAAATAGTTTGTTCCTTTTTTAAAATTTTCATCAGCACCCTTTCCACAGCTACCTCAGAATTGGAGGGTTAACTATAACTGTGCATTGAATTAACTTCACTCAGAGGGGGTCAAAGTCAAATTTCTTTGGATTTCAATATATAAAGGAAAATTAAATGTTTCTCAGGACATTGGCTTACCTAGAGCTCTGTTAACAAAAGAAATAAGAATATATTTGTATAATCAGAAGTATAATATAAGCAATTGCAAAAATACATTTTAAATATATGTAGAGTAAATGTGTCTGTCTGTCTGTCTGTGTACGTTTGTACCCATTGTGGAGTCCTTGCACAAAACGTTTCTTCTGCTTTCATACTGATATTTTTGATGCTTAATTTAAATACTGACAGTAGGTGGTGCTAAATTCTTTTCAAACTTCCCAGTTAGTTTAGGAACTGCAATCCAGAAAAGTTTTAGATAAATCTTATGTTTTGTGCATCTCAGTTTGCAAAAATCTCCAGAGAGATCTCCCTTAATTTGGAATAATAAACTACCTCTTTTCCCCAGAGTTCTACCACTTGAACCTGGCATTCAAAAATCCTGGCATTCAATTCCCCTTTGTCCATTTAAAAGGATCAGATAGCTGATGATTTAAAAAACTTCTACTGCCAACTCTGGAATTGCATGATTCTCTTATGCTACACTGTGGGAACTTTCATACTGAATATCTTCCCTTTAAAAAAAAAAACACAGGTAAATTTTAATCCACTGCTTCTATTCGTCTTATTTGTAGTTTCTCTTCTTCTGGCTACCTGCATATGTGTATTCTTTGTAAGTGAGCGGTGCCAGTGGTGGGATTTAATTTTTTTTTTTTTTTTTTTTTTTCATATAAATTTTATTGAATTTACAATTAAAAAAATAACATAACAACATTACATAAGAAACAGAGAGAGAAAAAGAAGAAAGAAAGAAGAGAAAGAGAGGAAAAAAAAAAAAAAAACGCTCGGTCTTGGAATCGAAAAGAAGAAGAAGAAGTATAAAAGAGAGAAAACAAAAACAAAAAAACAAAGAGACGGAAGAAAAAGAAAATACGTTAAAACCAGATTCACTATTAACTAATTAATTTTTTTTACTACCACTTCTGTGGGCTTGGTGGGCATGGCTTGGTGGGTTTGGCAGGGGAAGGTTACTGCCAAATCTCCATTCCCTCACCACCCCACTAACCTGCTTTCCAGCTCCGTTCTTCTGTGCAGGTCAACAAAAAAAGACCCAGCCAATCAGCTGGGACTCAGGAGGCAGAGAATAGATGGGGGTGGGGCCAGTCAGAGGTGGTATTTGCCAGTTCTCTGAACTACTCAAAATTACTGCTACTGGTTCTCCAGAACTGGTCAGACCTGCTGAATGCCACATCTGAGGGGTGCATGTGTGTGCACATTTTTTAAATTAATCTCTCTCAATATGTTGCATTTGGGGTTATTTGCACCAACATAAGCATTTCTGTATGATGTTTCTATGTTTCTTTTGAATGGAAGACTGTTCTGATATGCAGCGTGAAATAGACACAGTCAGTAAAGAGTGAATTGAACTAAATACTCTTCAAATGCAACAGAGAAGGTTGAGGGATGAGCTGCTTTTTATGTACGTTTGGTTTCCCTTTGAAGGAGATAATTTTGTAGGGTTGCGCATGCTTGAAAATGGCTAGAAAAAAGTGGTTTGGTCTTCGAATGAGAGACACATGTCCTGTTCATGAATGGAATGGAATGCTGTTCATTAAAGCAGTCTGTTTTTTATTATCATTATTTTCCGATTTCCAGACAAAAAGACTCACTACTGTAAAGACTCATTACACCAGGGCAGAGGTGTATTCAGCAGGTTCTGACCAGTTCTGGAGAACTGGTAGTGGAAATTTTGAGTAGTTTGGAGAACCGGCAAATGCCACCTCTGACCGCCCCATATATATTCTTGGCCTCCCGAGTCCCAGCTGATTGGCTGGGTCTTCCTTTGTTGCCCTGCATAGGAGAATGTAGCTGGAAAGCAGGTTAGTGAGGTGGGGAGGGAATGGGGATTTTGTAGTATCCTTCCCCTGCCACACCCACCAAGCCATTCCCACCAAGCGACACCACGCCCACCAAGCTACACCCACAGAACCGGTAGTAAAAATTTTGAATCCCACCACTGCAGCAGAGGTATCAAACTCAAGGCAGGCAGGCCAGATCTAGTCCATGGGGGTACTGAGATCTAGCCCATGAGGCCGGCCTGGAAATAGCAAAGGACCGGCTACCAAAAATGGGGTGTGGGGGTTAACTAACCCCCTGGGCCCTGTTTTGGCTGCCAGAGTGCTGCAGGAGGCCATCCTTGACTCAGAAGGTTATAAAAGGGAGGAAAAGTAAACATATTTTATTTTTCATGCTTGCAGGATTCTGCTACTATAGCCTATGTCAATAATTTAGAGTTCTAGACTTCCTATGGAGTCAGTTTCTGATCTCTCTCTCTCATAGGATGGTCAAGTAGATCAAATATGTATTAAAAAAACAAAATCACAGAAATGTGTGCCTGTCTATTTTTAGAAGTATATAAAACCGTGTGTGTGGAGGTACAGTCCCATGTCATGCCCACCATGGCCATGCCCCTGGCCACTCCCTCCCCACCTGCCCGGCTCTCTGAGGTCAAACACAACCCTGATGTGGCCCTCAATGAAATTGAGTTTGACACCCCTACATTACAGTTATTGTGGTTCTTTAAAAGGTGTCCATAGTATTCTCAGAATCTTCTCCAACACCAAAGTTCAATAATATGAATATTCTTTCTATCCCTGCTCCACAGGGGATACTATTACCTGCACTATTCTGATTCTAAATAGGTATAGATTCTTCACACCATACGAATATCTTTTCTCAGCCTTTCATGGCTGGTCTAACAAGTACTGCTCAGTGTTGTTTTTCTTGACAGCTTGTGTGCATGTTTGGACTATCTCACAATGCTGACATCAATCAAGAGATCAACTAATTCTAATTTATTGTAAGGTTACATTAATAGAATCCTACATGTCTGAAACTGAGGTGGTATTCAGCAGGTTCTGACAAGTACTGGGGAACTGGTAGCGGAAATTTTGAGTAGTTCAGAGATTTGGCAAATACCACCTCTGACTGGAGATTTTACAGTATCCTTCCCCTGCCACGTCCACCAAGCCACGCCCATAGAACCAGTAGTAAAAAAAATGAATCCCACCACTGGTCTGAAAGTAAATTTCTCCCCTGTTGTCTTTACAACCTAAGAAATTGGGTAGGATCCCCTCTAAGATATTTTCCATGCTCACATTTCTAATTGTGCTCCTGGGGACCAAACTCCCCATTCTGTCATGCTGATGATATTATCTAGTTGGGTAATATTGTCTTCAAGCAAACAATCAAGAGAGCACCAAGGATTCACAGTTCATCCTTGAGCTACATATATTGTATTCTGCTGAAATGACTAATACTATAAAATGTATCCAATAATAAAATGATTCTATAGACAAATTTAAATCTAAAACAAATGAAAGCACAGCAAAAGCATTTGGTCCATTCTATAGTAAAGGTGTAGTGAGAAGTCAAAGTTTATTCTGAAAACGATAGAACTCAATATATTTCATAGAGTATAATGTTCAGAAAAGGCAAAATGTGCATCAATCTTTTCCACACTGTCTACCCTAACCATGCAGAGTGCATTGCTTTATAAAACAACAACAAACATAAATGTCTCTGGTTACCTTTTCTATTAATGGCACATTACCATTACTGCTATTAAATCAGGAAAAGGCATTCTGGAAGATTCCGTTCTTTGTTTCTCCTGGGAACTGCAATCCACGGAAGGTTATTATTTTTCTACAAGGAAATGAATTTGCTATTTGACTTCCACCCATCTTTTAAATGTCAGCAGTAAACACTTCAGCGCTGCAGATGTTTCTCTGCATACACACGGAGGCTGAAACAAATTAGAAGGCATTGTCAATGTCACACAACACAGACAAGCAACAAGCAAGTCTTCTCTAGGCTGCCATCTCGTAAATCCCCTTCAGAGGAGAGAAACAATAACACCCTTCAGAGGGAAGCAGATCTTTTTACTAACACAAAATGCAGACCAACGTGAACAAGGAAGGTCCTCCCTAAACTATCCCTGTGTGACCGTTTGCTATTTAAAGTCTGAGGCTGCGTTTCCCAGAAACGTGGTAGGTAACTAGTTAAAAATAATGTTCTATTTTGAGAGAGAGCCCTTTGTCTTTCTTTCGTTTGTTCCTTCCTTCCTTTTCATCACAAGGAATGAAACCCAAGGACAAACCAGAGACCCTTAGCATGATATACCTCACCCCCAGGTCAGTGCCTTTGCCATATGTGGTCATCTAAGAGGCCATCAATGATCAGCTTGATCAGAATGGAGTTTGTCCCAGATGGATGACAATGTTCTGGAGAACCGGTAGCGGAAATTTTGAGTACTTCGGAGAACCTGCAAATACCACCTCTGACTGGCCTCTCCCCCATCTATTCTCTGCCTCCTGAGTCCCAGCTGATTGGCTGGGTCTTCTTTTGTTGCCCTGCACAGGAGAACGGAGCTGAAAAGCAGGTTAGTGGTGTGGTGTGGGGAGGGAATGGGGATTTTGCAGTATAACCTTCCCCTGCCATGCCCACCAAGCCATGTTCACCAAGCCATGCTACACCCACCAAGCCACACCACACCCACCAAGCCATGCCCACAGAACCAGTAGTAAAAAAAATTGAATACCACCATGAAGGACTGGCAGCCCCAGGAAGGCAACATTTGCCAGTGCTGCGACATCACATTCACTGAATTGCCTTTCCAAAGGAATTACTGCCTCATGGCTGGAAAAAGTTAACAACCAACAAGAGTATAGTCTTTCTGTGTCTGTTGCTACGAGTCCGGTCTATAGGGGTATAGTTTTCCTCTTGGGTTTCTCTGTTTGTTTTGCATATTGCTTTCCTCTCCTTTCTGGAAGAGGGGCCTTTGTACTATGGGCAGGTGACAGAGCAAAACCCACCTGCCGACATGGAGCACCTGAATGACTCAAAGGTGACTTTCAGACAGCCAAAAGAAAAATGGGGGTAAGTGGAAAAACACATGTATACACGCATACTCGTACCACAAACTTAAGCCTAGAGAACAGGAGTACAGCTTTAAGGTTGTCTATTGTTCAGAGATTAATAAATAACCAAGGGAGCCAAAGCTAATCTTCTCAAGAATTCCACAGATTTTAGTGAGAGAGTTAAACATGGGCTTTGTCGGCTCCCATTGGAATTAAGGGGATTTGACTAGACTTAGAAAGAGACAAATGTAGGCATGGATGAAAAGAGAACCAGGGATAATAACTTAGTTGCATTAATCATGAATGCAATTAAGTTTAGAAGAAGCCAAGCAAAATGTGTCTTGTGGATTTTCAAGATGATGGTTAAATTCCTCCATTGCTTGTTCTTTTCCTGCTGGCTTGCTTTTTGTTAAGGATAGTTCTTTTATATTATCCACAGCAATTGCACAAGTGATAAATGTGGAAAAGAAGGGCTGATGGCTTACAAATGTTGGATACTGTTCATTTTCAGTTAATGTTTAAGGAGAGAAAATTAATTCATGCTTGCTGAGTAAATACTATAAACATTCGGAGAATGTCAGTTATTAGTTAAAATTGAAAGATTATGGTAGAGTATTAGAATTTGTTTTAAAAGGTATTCTGGTATTATTATTTTTTTAATTTTCAAAGTATTCTTAGGATCGAGCAATGCTTCTTGTTTGGTGGAAGAACTATAAGCAAAAGGTGAACTGTTTGCATGGTGCAAAGAAGTTGATATTCTCTTCCATCACTGCTTCTGATCTTTTTATGGTCAAAATGCAGTAAAAGAATTATGTCTGCAATCCAGCAATGACAAGGAAGGATTTCACAGAGCTCTTTATCTATGAATTGTAACCGAAGCCCTTGGATGAACTGGGTTCAGTGGATTTTTAAAATCCTTTTGGATCTAGTTGTTCCTCATTAGATGGACTTTTTTCAATGGACTTTGGGGATGTATTTGGGATCCACTTGTTTCTTTTTCTGAGCAGATATTCTCTACCTGCTTTGTTTTTGTACTGCACTTAACATGTCGTGTTTGGCTTCTCTCTTTCCATTGAATATATATATTCCAAAGTGGATCTTATGGGTTCAGCAGCACTAAATTGTATTATTCAGCATGGTGCAAAGGGCAATTCTGAGAATATTTGATGAATCCCTTTGGTTAATAAAATAAGTGCTCGCTTGGCTGGGAATATCAATTTGCAGCCATAATAGTAGCACAAAGTGAACGGTATTAAGCAGGGCTGTTTTATAATCCCACAATCGCGATACCTTTTTTTAAAATAAAGTTTTATTTGGGTGTTCACACACAAAATACAAGTAAAACATCTTTTTTGAAAATAGCATGGTCCCGGGTTGAACTTCTTTATACAGACACAAAACTCAATTTCATGCTCCTTTTTGTATTCTATTCCATATCTTATACTATTTTACATTTTCTATATAGTTTTTCCCCTCTTTTAATTTTCTCAATTTAATTTTGATTATCTCATCTCAATTCAAATCATTATATTTATACTTTTGTCTGTTCTGTTTCAATTTCATATTATCTTTTCTCATTAAACAAATTTTCTCCTGTAGTTACTAATTGGAGTATGACACCTTTATATCTTTTAATTACATCCATCCAACTCTTATTTAAACTTCAATATATACCTTAAGTTTATGACCTTCAATATAATACATAATACATAACTTCCAATCAAATTCTGCTTGGTACATTCTTATAATACATACTATATTCTTTAAAAAAAGAAAGAAAGATTGTAAATATATGTAATTATAAACCCTCATTCCATTCCAGTTCAGTTCTATCATTAATAATCATTAAAACCATAACATCTTTAACACTTCTTTTCAATTAAATATCACACTTCCTTAAAGACGCATATAATCTCCATAATTAATTTTTCCCTTATTTCTCTTCACATATGTTTTATAAATCATTAAATATACCTTTTGTTACATTTATTTATTGACAAGCATTCCACTGAATTACGATAGCTATTTTATCAGACATTTTAATCATACATTGTTTCATATTTTCTAAAATTATTTCTGCTTCTAATATAACCATACTATCTTATGTACCTTTGCAGAATCCCTTTTTCCTTTAAGTTTTCACCCATTATCTCTAAATAGGCCCTGTTTCTCTATATTTTGCTTCTGTCCTTTATAACTTCTTTCCCTTTCTTTCTTCCCTCTCATCTTCTCCCTCCCCTTTTTACCCCCTTGTCTCTCTAGTTCTAATTCTCTCTTCTGCATTTCCCTCTTCTGTTGCTTTCTGATTTTGTACTTATTTTTCACTCTATTTTGGGGGGAGTTGTTTTTCTTAATCTTAAACTTTCCATTCTCTTTCCCCCTTTTCCCTCTCCCCCCCCATCTAATATTACTTGTTCATTAAAGATGGCTTCTTTTTTGTCGCAATCTTCTTTTTCTGCAGGCATTTCTAGTTGTTTCTCATAATTCCAAATCTTCATTTCTAAAAACTGAAATACAAAGCCAAAAGAACATCTCCCTTCTTGTGCATCTTCTTTGTACTTTTTAAGTTCCATTTTCAGTTCTTCTAAAAGTGGAGACATTTTAAAAAGTTTTAAACAACCCCCCGGTTGATTTTAGTTATTCAAAACAATAACCAAGAATCCAGAGATCATCAAATAATCCAGATAGTCCCGAGTTATATATTCTTATTTCTTTTTTGACTTTCTCTTCCTGGGGTTTTTGTTGTGATATTTCAGTTAGAATGTATCTTTTGGAAGTCTTGTTGAGATTTTGCTGTGAGCTCTTTTTTAATTCCAGGCAGTCTCCTCCCTTCCAGGTCCTACCCTTTTTTTCTGGTCGAGTTCTTTGTGGTGGCCATTTCTGACCACCGCTGCTACCGCCTTCGGGAAAGGGAGTAATGGCCATCTGGGGAGGAGAGATGTGGCTCTCCTCAACTCTGCTGGCAGTCTCCCCCCTCTTCACCACCTCTACATGGTGGCTTAGCCCCGAAACCAGCGCTCCAGCGGCGAATATGGATCGAAGCCTCGCAGAGACAAGGTTTCGGTCTGTTGCTGAAGAAGCTCAAACCAGTAGTCCCCACAATCGCGATACCTTTTGATACTGATGGAAAAAGCCTTTTCAGTAGTAGTGGACTTTGAGAGTAGAATATATATCAGAACAAGATGGAATTTCAGCTTATGCCCTTAAACCGAATGCAGACTTTGAATCACAATATACAGTATGTGGGTGGCAGGGAGAGGTTAAGGGAGGAAGTATTTGAAAGTTTTCTGGACCTACAAAGCTTTTTCATTTTAAAGCAGTTCTGTTCCTCTGCTGTTCCTTTATCTAAATCCTTAATATATAAAAAGAGCTTTGCAGTTTATAACTACAGCAGTACAAAATATCCACCGGATTCAATTTTCTGGTCCAAGCAAGCAATTTAAAATAGATATCTATGTAGAAGATACGTTTGTTGAAAAATAACTAGATGGTGTTAATAAAAATATAAAGATTCTTTCCAGCTAAACTCAGGCCCTCTTGAATATATGGGCAGATCCTGCATTTTTACTGGCAAAAAATAAAAAAATGTGGTTCATCTTTTTCCAAGGATGGGGTTTTGTTTTACTACTCAGTGGAAATTATAGTCTTGAGATTTCCTGACCATTCCCTATCTCTGTTCAGCTTTTTCCAAGTTTAGCCCAAACCAGCTACATGTCGCTATCTGATATAGGGATGGTGTTGATATTCACTTTAAAAAACCCCAAATGTTTATTATTGTTTTCTTGGATTTCTGATAGCTGTAACTTCTTCCCTGGCTCTTCCTACTTTTTCTCAGTCTGTCAGTCAGATAATCAGTCCATCAGTCAGTCAGTCAGTCAATTAGACAGACAGACAGTCACTCAGATAGTCAAGCAGTCAATCAGACAGACAAACATCCAGACAGCCAGACAGCCGATCAGGCAGGCAGGCACGCAGGCACGCAGGCAGACAGACAATTTGGCAGCATATCTCACCAAGTGACTCTGGCCGATGAGCAGAACCAAACAATTAGAAGCATTAGAATCAGTTAAATACAAAGCTGCCAAGAAAGATCAAACCCAATCATTAATACAATCAAGAAGTGTGGTTCCTGCCCACACTTGAGGCCCCAGGCCTGGACACACAAGCAGCCATGTAGAGTCTTGTGAACAGCTAGCAGCGTTGGGGGCCATCCTGATTTTGGGAGAGAGAATGTTCCACAAGGTGAGCACTACAGCAGAAAAGGCATGTCTTCTAGGCCCTGCCAATAGGCATTCCTCAGTTGAGGGGACCTGAAACACGACCATTCTTTCTGATTGGATTGGATGGATTGAAACAACTGATAAATCTGGTAAATCTGTAAAGTGGAGGCCCCAGGCCTGGTCTGTCCTGCTGTGGCTTTTAATAGGAACACTCCAGGAGCCAGTTGCAACATCTTGAATCCTGGTTGAACCAACCCCACCTCTCTGATTACTACCACTAAAATATCCCACCAAATATATTGTGAGAATTTAGACCACTTGATTAGGTTTAGATTAGAACCTTGTAATTTGGCAAGAGGATGAGCATTTTGAATTCATGTAGTCATATTGCTCCATACATCATTGTCCCTTATAATCTAAAGCAGGGGTGTCAAACTCGATTTCATTGAGGGCCACATCAGCCTTGTGTTTGACCTTGGGGGGGGGGGCAGGGTGTGTGTGGCCAGGTGCGGGGCTGTAGCCAGCTCAACATCACTCATGTCACAGGCACCTGTGGCGGCCCGAGCACTCTGCCAGTGAAAATGGATTCCCGAGCTCCATTTTCGGCTGCAACAGCCTCCTGCCAGCGAAAATGGAGCTTGGGAGGGCCGTATGTGACCGTCTTGAGTTCTGTTTTCACTGGCAGAGGCACCATGGGCCAATCCTTCCCTGTTTCCAAGGCAGACCTGCGGGCCAGATCTGGGGCCCCGCAGGCTGGATCTGGGCCCCAGGCCTTGAGTTTGACACCCCTGGTCTAAAGTGATACTGTACTGGAACTTCCTTGCAAGTTTGGCACCATTAAGTCTATGAAGTGAATCAGAGATTCAACCTAAATCCACCATCAATAAATGAAAAATGTGCAGCAAAAACATTTACCCTTATTCTGGATTCCATCTGTGTGAATGACCTTTTTTAAAACAAAGAAGTTAATAGGTACCTGATGAAGGGAAGGCATTTGGAGATGCAGCAGGAAATGGAACAAAACATCAAACTAGTCTATTGGAAATGAAAAGAATTAAAACACACGATGGGCATGCAAAATGGCCAGAAAGGGAAATATAATCGGAAGGAAAACACTTTAAAAACTCCTTCATCAACATACTCCCCAGGAATAGATTTATCCCATCTCTATGAAAAATAATTGACATATTGAAGATAACAAGATCAGGAAGAAAATAAGATAAATAGAAAGACACAAATAAGAAAATGATAAACCTGACATTAAAGAACCTCTAAACCCGATGCACAGTTGAAACCAGAAATTCTGATGAAGTTTAAAATGATTTCATTTGGACTACCAATTTATCCAATAATAGTACTATGGTAGTAACTGAGCCTGCCTTCATCCCATAATATTTTTGTCAGATTTTCGGCAACATATGAACCCTACTGAGATGGAACATTATAGCCACTTACTTGATATTACATTCTGTCATGTTAGTTTTTACTCTCCTTTAATTTCTCGTTGATTGCACTGAATCAGACTATTTGATAACGTTTTGCTCTCCCCTTTTCATAGCTAGAATCGTCTCGTTTTCTGGAATACGTGCACATGTGTATAAACTGCCTGTGTGCACGCACATGCATATGTGTCTGTGTGCGTGTTTGGCATACATTTGTACTATGGTCACTACATTGCCAATGTCAGGTGTGAAAGACCAGGTCCACAATGTGAAGGTCCAGTTAAATTGATTCATTGTTAGTCTATGCACAGGAATCTTCTCAACTGACAGTTAGCACCTGCTTCGAGTTAAATAGCGGTTTAAATTCGAGTTTAATAGAATTAAAAGAAGATTGGATTTAGTATATTTGTGACTACATAGAGATTCTAGGCTGATTCCTCTTTCAACTCTGTTCTGCCATTCCTATTCCTATAGCCAAGAAACTCACATCCAAGTCTAGCGTTGGTGATCACAATTCCCACAGGAATGAAGTGCGTTTATATGTGTATATATGTTCATTCACTCTCTCTCACTCACTCTCTCTCTCTCTTTCTCTTTCTGTGTTACAATATCCCTACTTGCATACATAGACTTTACAAGATGGAAGAGAATAGCAATAGAAATAGCACTTAGACTTATATACTACTTTATAGCCTATACTCTCAAAGCGGTTTTACAGAGTCAGCATATTGCCCCCAACAATCTGGGTCCTCATTTTACCCATCCCAGAAGGATGGAAGGCTGAGTCTGGTGGGATTTGAACTGCCAAATTCCAAGTAGCCGATAGTCAGCAGAAGTGCTTGCAGTACAGTACTCTAACTACTCTAACCACTGCGCCACTGAGCCCCCCCAAAAAATGCTCAGAAATGGATGAAGTATTTTTCTAAAGGATTGCAGAGAGAGCTTATCAGCACCATATTAATTCTTCATTTGTCCAGTCTTAATGACTTATTTAATTTAAAAAAATACTGTTAAATGTTCCTCAGCTTCATGAAAGAATCCAGAAATGAATCACCAAAATGGAGAATTGATTCTTTCTTCTTGTCTAGCTTTTTCACAGCCCTATTCAAAGCAAAGAGATGAAGGGAAAGAAAATAATATATGACATGTCTTAATTCACAACATTGATTCACATCTTCCTATAATTGCAAATCATACCATGCCCACATACCATTTCATAGACTGCTTTTCTTGATTAAACTTCTCACCTATTTTTTTAGAAGATTTTGGCTTTAAGATAGTCCTTGCTTAGAAGCGGTAATTGGGACCAGCAACTTGGTTGCTAAACAACTTCCAGATAAAGTGCAAAGTCATGTGACCATTCTGACTTACAGCAACAGTGATAGTAGTCCTGGCTGCCTGCATGATCGCAACATCCTGCAGTCACATGTTTGTCATTGGTGATCTTCTGCTGGCTTCCTATTAATTTTGCTTGTTGAAAGCCAACAGTGAAAGCCAGGTTGCAAATAGCCATCAAGTGACTGTGGGACACTGCAACCATGTAATTGGTTGCCAAGGGTCCAAATCATGATCATGTGACTGCAGGGAAGCTGTAATGGCTACAACTATGAGGAATGGTTGTGAGTCTCCTCATTCAGTACTGTCGTGTCTTTGAATGGTCATGTTGTGGTCCACTGGCAGCCTGCAGAGATGGCAGCAGAATCAGACAGTGGGGAAGAACATGGGTCAGTCCGGGAGTCTGGGAAGGACTTGGACAAGGGTCCTGCGTCCAACAGAGATGGGGCCAGGGCCATCCGGGAGTTATGTGCTGACTCCAGAGCCTCCAGAATCTGATAGCAGCAAGGCAGAAGAACAAGGGGAGCCTGTTCTCAGTGTGCGTGTGCACAGAGCTGCCAGAAGGCAAGAGCAGTTAAGACAAAAGGGGTCACTTGGGAGTAAGGCTTGGAGGTGATTGCCCCTCCCATAAGATATAAAGGAAGTGCAAAGGGATAGGAACCCTTGCAGGAAGCAACGTTGTTCACTCTGGTCAGTTTGGAACCTGAAAGCTCCGCAGTGAATTTGTGGTCTGTTTGGTTTTGAAAGACTAATTGGTACTTTAGTCGTTGGCACCACTTCAAGTAAGATAAAGGTGCATTCTTATCAGACTTCTCCTGAAGAACTTTGGCAGACTTCCATGGGATTATTTATAACTGGTTGAGACTCATTACAGGTTATGAATGACGATAATTCACAGCTGTTGAACTAAAATAAAAGGGTTTGGGATTTAACATGTGTTTGTTGGTGTCTCAGGAAGCCTTGTTCAGAACAGGTCATTGAATGAGTAACTGCTGAACGAGAACTATCTGTATGACTTTCCTCTACTGCAGCAGGTGGGGTCAAGGAGGATGATCTTTGAGAGAAAATAAGGAGCCAGCTGGAAAAGATAGTTAAACAGAATATAGACCTGAAACCAGAAGTATACTTGCTGGGCATAATACCAGAGGGTTTTGATAAAGGGACCACATATTTAGTTTTAAATATATATTAACAGCAGCAAGGATTAGCTTCACAAAATACTAGAAAAATGAGAACACCCAGCAGATGAGGAGGTAATTTGGATAGTTTTAGACAGTGCTGAAATGGACAGATTAACCTTAAAAATAAAAGATAAAGATGATACAGAATACTATTTGATATGGAATAGATTTTACAAGTGGTTGGAGACGAGGTAGAAATTAGAGGAAGAAAGACGATGAATATATGCATCAAAAATAGAGGTGGTTTATAATTATAATCATTATAACTACCAAAAAGTATAAATAAGATAATATAAAAAGAAACAGTTTTAATAATAACTCAATCTGTGTAATTTTTAAAGTTTTAACACAAGTAGTCCTTGACTTGCAACCACAATTGAGCCCAAAATTATGTTATTAAGTGAGACATTTGATATCTGAGTTTTTGATCAATTTTACAGTTGCCCCAGTTGTTAAGTAAATCATTACAGTTGTTCAGCAAGTAACATGGTTGTTAAGTGAATTTGGCTTCCCCATTGACTTTGTTTGTCAGAAGTTCGCAAAAGGTGATCACATAACTTTGGGACAATGCAAGCGTCATAAATATGAACCAGTTGCCAAGCATCTGCATTTTTTATTACATTTTTTATTTTTAATATAATAATTCCATCTTCAGTTGAACAGTGTGTTTTCTGGGTACAAGTATCTTTACTGAATAGTAATCAAAATTTGCAACATCATTCATTACATTGATATTAATTTTAAAATATTAAAATAGTAATGTTCCACATATTAATTCTACAATACTAAAATAGTAATATTCAACATAATAATCATAATATTTGCTTATTTCTTTTAAATATTTTCTTTATTTTGTTTCCCTGTTTCTAATTTCCATTTTTGTTGTTTAACCATTGATAAAATAAATCCCATGTCATATAATATTCGGTTTGCTCTTTCACCTTAATTGCAAGTGTCAGTCTGTACATTTCTGCACATTCTAGTATTTTTCCTAATCACATTCTCAAGCATCTAAATTTTGATCATGATATCATGTGGATGCTGCAATTGTCATAAGTGTGAAAAATGGTCATAAGACACCTTTTCCAGTGCTATTGTAACTTTGGTCACTAAACGAACTGTTGTAAGCCGAGAACCACCTCAGTGTATGTATTTTGTATGTTTGACTAATTATTTTGTTCAGTGGAGCAAAATTTGCTTCCAGAAGTTGTAGGTGCTCCAACACTGGAAGTTTTTAAGAAGATACTGGACAATCATTTGTCTGAAGTGGTATAGAGTCTCCTACTTGAACAAGGAGGTTGGACTAGAAGACCTCCAAGGTCCCTTCCAACCTTGTTATTCTGTTATTCTTCATCATTCATTCAGTTCAAAGACTACATCTTCTTTTACCTCTTTTCTTAAGTATCCAATTTCCATTCCATCCAACTTACGGTAGCTCTGTGTTTCTCGATTCCATATCACAAAGGAAGCAGAAACATGCTTTTTATACACAACTATTTTCACTTCTTTTCAACAGCCATTCATTCCTCACAACAGAGTACATGCTCCCCATTAACTCTCAATAAGCAATGTGCACATCCCAAATTTTCTCCATCCATTTTTCTTATCAGTAGTAAACATTTTACCCAGGGACATAAACTCATCTATTTCCTCTAGTTTTTTCCACTTATGCATAACTGTTCACTCTATTTTCCATGTCAGATATAACAGTACCTTAGTATCTTAAATCACCATCAGTCAATTGCAATAGTCAGTTTTATTTGGAACAGCTTACATCCTGTGGACAATTCCTTTCATACCACGAAAAAAACACCTACCAGTACCTCCCCTAGGTCTTGGGAAAAGACTTGCTAGATGGATAAAAATGCCATATCGAGTCTAAACAACTGGTTGACTGGTTGACCAACCATGATAAATAAGCCTGCTTTTGAAAATCCATTCCACTTGTCATGCAATCAAGAAAAAAAAAAGTTTGTTTTGATGGTCAGATGTTTTGATGGACAAAAGGGAGTATTGGAAAGTGTGCAACATATATGACAACATATGTTAACATTTTTTTTTAGTTTGGGATTCAAGGAGATTACTAAATTCAATGTTTTCAGAGAAAAGGATTACAATAATTTATTTATCTGTCTTGAATTTGCTGAACATCCATATCCAATAGATGGCAGTAAGAGATCCGGGAAGAGCTTTCAAGAAATTGGCAAAACAATAGTTTCAAATATAAAGAAGTTTGATTCTCCAAAGAATCCACAGTGTTCCCTCTTCCACAAACATATTTTAGAAGAAAAAGGCACTTTGAATCTTAAAAAACAACTCATAAATGTTTGAAAGAAATATAACCAGAAGGAAAATGCTTAAGGCACTTTCCTCCTAGGACAAATGTTTGAGTAATTGTCAGAAAGAAAGAGTGCAATGGTTGTTTAGACATCCAGATATTTGAAGTGAATGGAACAAAAAATGTGTTGTCATTTTAAGCTGGGAAAAGCTTTTCAACCTGCCAGTCTAATTATCAAGAGGAGGAGTGGATCACAGCATCATAAAATATTTGAGCTGGAAATGACTTTGGAAGGCATCCCTTCTAAAACTCTGCTCACTTCAGGATCTTCCGTAGAAGACTGCAGATATAGTATTCTTGAAAACTGGTCACCTGGTTCTCCCAAAGTACCTCTAGAAGGAGAGGGACAGAGAGACAGAGACTACTCCATTGCCAAATATTTGTCCTAGTCTTTAATTCTACATTGCTATATTTAACTCCTTATCATTTCCACTTCAGTTTCTGCCTTGGGAAAATGTCTGATCAGGACAGCACAGCCTGAGGTGTGATGAAGCCCCTAGCACCACATTTGTACCCATCAACAACTTGAGACTGCAATGCTAAAATTACAGTTTTTGAAAGTATGGGTTTTTTTGAAAAAAAAATCCTCAAAAACAGAGGTCATTCCATCTCCAAAATGAGATAGAACCAAATTGCTCAAAAATCTTGGCAGCATGATTTGCAGTGATTGGGGTTGAAGTGGGCTGTTAAAGGTGAAATTGATAATATTTCTCTCTCTTTTCCTTTTCAAACACCTGAAACCCTTGGTAAATGGACCCAAAACAGAAGTGGCATCACTCAGATCTTCTCAGTTAAACAGGGGAGCAAGGATAGAGCCTTCATCTCAGAAAAGTTGACTAAATCAGATTGGCTCCTATAATGTTATCCTGGAGCATGTGTAATTTACCTTTGTGGGAAGAAATATCCATCTGATTCAATTCCAAGCTGGGAGAAAGACACTGGAAATAAGGAGGCTGATTGGAAAGATGGTTTGTTGATGAAGCAGATCCACATGAGTTTGTGGTTCTGGGCAGCTGACCAAAAATGGAGTTGAGAGTGGGGTTTTTTTATACTTTCTTTTGAGCTTTGCACTTGAGCTTCCTCTTCCTGTGCAAGAACATGTATTCTATTGGCTGTTCCCAGATTCCTTTGGCATCATGTAGGGGTTATATATTAATCATAGCTGACTCTATAGGCAAAAGAGGAAATGCAATTCCTAGGTGTTTGTCTGAGCTAAGTTTGGTTGAAGTTTGGACTGCTCTTTGGGTGATGCAATGAAGGGTGTTCTGAAAGGGTGTTGGGCAATTGCTGTTGTGATTTAATGGCCTTCATCCTGTTTTGGATTTGGGGTAAGGGCTAATCCTACCATACTACTTTTGTTCAGATTTTGCTGCAGGGAGTTTTGTAATATTCTGTCTTGAATGGATTACCAAATCTGCACTTCTAAAAGCTGCCTCCTTAGTATCTGTTGGGAGCTATTAAGAAAGACTCAGTCTATTTCCTGCATCTAAAAAACATGTTTCTCCATTTCTCATTTAGGGAAATATAATATTCTGCCTTTTTTAATATTCCTCAAAATATTTCCTTCTTCTAGGAGGGGGGTAGGTGCTGACTTTCTATACTTTCATTTGCTTGATTTCCCACAAGTATCCTGCAAACTTGGTTTGGCTGAGAGTTCCTGACTTTCCTAAAGTGATCCAGTCTAGCATTTGAATTAGGACTTCTCCAGTTTCAGCCTAGCATTTTGACTACTATAACAAACTGGCTGTCAAAATGGAGGGAAAAAACCAAAGATTTGGTATAATGAACTACTAACAAAAGTGTAATAAAAAGGAATTGAGTCCATTCTGTTTTTCAGAAAGCAAACTAGCTTTGATTGATGATATGATTGTAGGACTAAATTTCATATGCAGTCTTATAGCAAAAGTCTTGCTGCCTGGCCTCTAGCTGAATCATGAGGATTTCATTCCCTGCTATAGGTTGGCATCAGTGCCTTCAAACATGACTGAGGTTAATAATGCTTTAACCCATTCACAGTGATGATTTACCCAGACTTTCTACTAGTATTTTTAGATTCCAAATAGAATAGATTAAAACAAAAATATTTCTCAGTATTCCATATCCATAATCATTAGAAAACAAAGAACAAACGGGGTTTTTTTTCACTCTTGATCTTTCTCTCATCAATTATTTCTGGCTAGTAAGCTAGTGTAGATTTGTTCCAGAGACTAGAATGCAGAAGAGGGGAAAAAAAGAACAAGCAATTCTGAAGATGTATTTTCAGTTTTACTTCTCAAGTAACTGTTAAAATAATAAACATCAGCTAGCAGTATGATGAAAACTCCTTAATTGCACAACTTATGGACAGACCTAACCATAGTTTCAACTGGGAAACTGAGCATCTTAGATAAAGCTAAGTCCAAGAATGTTAGAGAATCCCTGGAAACCCAACACTCAGACAAATCAGCCATCAACAGGCATGTGGAGATAAACAATATCTACGTACAATTCAAAAGAGACAATCAAAAAGCTAAAAAGAGAAGCAGAAAGACTAAAATGCATCTTCACCAGCAATGAACGCTCAAATAAGCAGAGATTAACACCAAGGTTAACACTAGACCAACAACCAAGTTATAAACAATATCCCAATCAAGGAACTATCAACTCAGACAACCATAAACCACAACCACCAAGGGCACTTCCGCGAATAGGAGAAGCCACTTGTATATAAACAGAGAGCAATTCAATTCTCTTCTAGCAATGATGATGTTATTTAGTCAGATAATGAAATTCTGTAAGAAAGCAACCAAGAACATCAAGAGTATCAAACTGTACCAATATGTCTCCCAATCATCAGAAGAAGCTATTCTGTGACAGAAACTGTAGGATATACTTGGGGGAGGGGAGAAAAAAAACTAATTGGAAGTAATTTTTATAACACAAAACTTTGCCCTACCATCCTCATCTTCTGAACTAGCCCTCCTTTACTTCTTGTATTGTCTTCTTCCCTGCTCTACAAGAAGGTCACAACAGATCTTTTTGTAGTTACGTTAGATATCTGTGTGCCATGATGCAAACGTTTAAATGCATTGCTTCTTCCCATGTCTCTTGAAACCATCCCTTGAGGACCTTAACTGAATTCTCTTACCAGATAAGGCAGATTACAGGGGAGAAAGGAGGGTTTCTCTTGCTATTCAAATTTGCAATAGCTTTCAAGAAAAATGCATTTAGAGCCGATGTGAAATATCTGGTGGACTTTTTAAATTTTCCAAGTCTCTTAAGTTTTATATTAGATTATAGATGGCCTGTGAAAATATCATTGTGAATGATATTCTGTGAAAATGTCATTGTTTCAGTTTTCTATTCCAATCATTGCTTCAATGTTTCAATCGAAAGCTCTAACTTCTGAGGTTGTTTTAATCTCCTGCTTCTTTAATCAGCTTTTTTTCATAATTGCCATGATTATGCTTCTTTTTAACTTGTTTTGCTTCACAAATAACTTTTTCTAGAAGGAGATCCGCATTCAGGAAGATAAAGAGGAGATCTATTGCTATTACCTAAAATAACACAAAAACAGATCCGTTTCGAAAGTCTCAGAAAACATCTTCATTGCCAGCATAGCTAAAGCTATGACAAAATCACAGCTTCTACAGAGTGATTCCTTACTGGTGCACTATAGATCACTTAAATAGACACATAGAATAGGATAGGATAGGATAGGATAGGATAGGATAGGATAGGATAGGATAGGATAGGATAGGATAGGATAGGATAGAATAGAATAGAATACTTTATTGGCCAAGTGTGATTGGACACACAAGGAATTTGTCTTGGTGCAAATGCTCTCTGTATACATAAAAGAAAAGAGACATTCGTCAAGAGTCAAGAATCATCAGGTACAACAGTTAATAATAGTCATAGGGTACAATAAGCAATCAAATCATACTAGGAAACAATCAGTATAGATTGTAAGGATACAAATGACAAAGTTACAGCCGTACAGTCCCAAGTGGGAGGGATGGGTGATGAGGAGTGATGAGAAGATTAATAGTAATAGTAATGCAGACTTTGTAAATAGTTGGACAGTGTTGAGGGAATTATTTGTTTAGCAGAGTAATGGCTTGTTATGTACCTATTAATCTTGTTCCTAAAAAAATTAAAACAGGTGATTGTTTAAATAAGCACAACGCACTGATTCACTTCTTGTAATTCTCTAGTACAGTTTAGAGCTGTGCAGATAATTTGGAAAATATATTTGTATACAGCAAGGGAATGCAAAATGTAGTGCCTATCTGCTACTCTTCAAAGAGCAGGTGCAGCTTTGTGCAAGATTGTGCTATTCCCTTCAAGTGTCACAGACCGGTGTGACATTCCTGCTCCCGCATGCTCTAAAGCACCTTTTCTAAATTGTTCTCAAAATACTGTACAACCTCCAGACCCTCTTTCTCATTTCATGCAGATTACTTTCCCCAATCTGCTGACCTTCAGATTTGCTTCATATCACGTCTCAAAATTTCATTGGCTATGCTGACTATGAATTTTTGGAGTAGAAGTCCTTGGGAATATTTCAGCAAGGCTGCAGAGATAGTTAATTCTCATTTGTAGGAAGGGGTAGCAAAACAAAAAGCTGAAATTTGAAACTGTAATATGAGAGAGGGGGCGGGAAGGAGAAAGAGACAGAGAGCTCAAATTCTTAAATTAAGAGTTAAACTCTTTCAGCACTTAGTTAAGGAGATCCAGCATAAAAATATGTCACTGGTAGAAATTTCTTTTGCAGGACAATATGCTCTGAAGAAGAACATCTCTTTGTGATTGATAATTTTTAATTGAAGTTTAAAAATACAAAAATAAAAAGTAATACAAACTAAGAAACATAAAAGGTGAAGAGAGAAAAAGGGAGGAGGTGGAAAGGAAGAGAAATACGTAAAAGATATAAAAGGACAATGTGTATACATAAAGAAATGACTTCTCTATTCATCAAGACAAGTGCAAAAAACTTCAATAACTTATCACGTTCTCTAACATTTCAACCTAAAATCTTTTCATACCATATCTCATCTTTTATCTATTGGAAAAGAGCAAAACTTTATCATTCAGTCCTAATCAGCAAAAGTCCATTAAGAGCTCCCAGAAATGTGTGGGTATTCGTGTGTATATTTAATCTTATATAAATATATTAACCTTAAACAAATAAATCAATTTCATATTAATTTAATTTACCCTAAAAATTAAAAAAAACCACTCTTTTCCCCCATAGCTTAATTCATCTCTATAAACAAATCTTTAAAGCCTCAACCAGAAAAAAATCCATTAAAGAGGTATCAGAAATATTGAAATTTAATCTCATCAGATAAAGTTCCCCAAATTAATTTCTTAACGTTTCATCTTCATCTCCTCTCCGGAACTGCTTTACAAATTTCACACTTTCCTTCAATGTTAATATCAGACTTTATCACTTTCCCTAACTATATAACAAAAATATTTTTTCCCATAGTTTCTCAACCTTGAAAAAATTCAGATGTATGGACTGCAAGTCCCAGAATTCCCTACCCCAGCATGGCTGGCTGGGGTATTCTGAGAGTTGAAGTCTACGTATCAGACAGCTGCCAGGATGGAGAAACACTGCTCTAGAATGGACTATTATCAGGATTTTATGTCTCTTTTGCCCCTCTGATAATGAATTACAACATCCTTAAATCACAAATTTTTTCGACTGCAAAAGTACACAACTTCCATTAATCAACTGATTTATTGCCGCTTATAGGATTGTTGTTTCATAAAAATGAAAGGTAGCCCTAAAAAACTCATCAACCTCACTGTTACTTTTATCTACATAATTGTTGTAAATTATATTACTACAATTTATACTCATGTGTCATATTTATGTGGTAAACAACCAGTAAAATATAATAACTGCTAAGAAAGTTATATAGCGATAGCAGAAAATTTACTAAGCAAAATAAGTCATCAAAGAAAATTTACACCGCCTACAAACAAATGATTTTCTGATTTAGTTGATGCTGCTAAGAATCTTCTTCCTTTTGGTCCCATCAAAATTAATTGACCACGGTGAACAGAAAAGCGCCTCATTTTCCAATTTTAGAGTATAGGAAAGGAATATGGAAAGAGGTAGATCCTAAATAAAATAAGCATTATGAAATTCTTCAGCAAAACTTTAAATTATGCCTCAATATATATTGTGAAGTAGTTGAAGACATACAGCAAACATTTAATCTGATATTTTCTGCATGTCTGAGGGGTGCCATTAGGTAAAGGTTCCCCTGCACGTTCCCTACTCTGATTATACTCAAATCATACTCAAGCTATGATTGATTGGGGGAAGAATTTTGGATATGGGATTGATTTAGAGAAATGGCAAAAACTGTGGTCTCAAAATTATAAAATGACAATGTCAACAGCATTTAAAGAAAATTTGTATAAGATGTTTTACAGGTGGCATTTTCCCCCAACAAGAATAGCAACGATGTTCACAAATAAATCCGAAAAATGTGGGAAATGTCATCAGATACCTGGCTCATACTACCATATGTAGTAGACTTGTGCGGATACGAGAAAATATTAAACTAAAATCCACACGTGGTTGGAAAAAATGACAAAAAAACATATAGATTTGAAATCAGAGATATTTTTATTGGGAATTTTACCTGATACATACAGTAAAGGTTTAAAATATTTGATTGTAAATGTATTAACTGCGGCTAGGATTGTATTTGCTAAAAATTGGAAAAATGAGAAAATACCATTGCAGGAGGAAACCATTAAGAAAATATTGGAATGTGCTGAAATGATTAGATTGACATTTGAAATTAGAGAACAAGAGGATAAACAATTTTACAAAATTTGGGACCTTTTCTATCAATGGTTAGATAATAAAACATAATATTAAAATATGTAGAATTTTAGAAAACAATGAATATATAAAGATGTATTTCTTTTCTTTTCTTATTATATCTATAAAATGTTTCTAGGATAGATTTGGGAGGATTATATGAATTGTTATAAAATAAACTAAGTAAATTATAGTTATCTCGCAAAGTATGAATGAACAAAATTGTAGTCAAATAATTGATTAATAATAATACTAGGGTATTTAATCTTTGATTGATAATATGAGTTATTATGCAATGTAACTGTAATTGTGACTATGAAATGGATGCACAAAAAAATTGTAAACCAACCAACACACTGCTTGTACACTTATGGAAGAAAGTTTGATGTTTTTATGTTTTGTTTGTTTTTGTTTGTCTTTAAAAACCAATAAAATTTACATACATACATATATATATAGTGTGAAGTAGTTGAAGACATACAGCAAACATTTAATCTGATATTTTCTGCATGTCTGAGGGGTGCCATTAGGTAAAGGTTCCCCTGCACGTTCCCTACTCTAGGGGGCGGTGCTCATCTCCGTTTCAAAGCTGAAGAGCCGGTGCTGTCCAAAGATGTCTCCATGTGGCCGGCATGACTAAATGTTGAAGGTGCACAGAACACTGTTACCTTCCCACCAAATTGGTCCCTATTTTTCTACTTGCATTTTTATGTGCTTTCAAACTTCTAGGTTGGCAGAAGCTGGGACAAGTAACAGGAGCTCACACTGTTAACATGGTGCTAGGGATTCGAACCACTGAACTGCCGAGCTTTCTGATCGAGAAGCTCAGCATCTTAGCCACTGAGCCACCCACGCGTCCCTAGGGGTGCCATAGAGTTTGATAATTTCTCTGCTCCTCAATATTTACATGAAGTTGCTAAGTGAGATCATTAATCACCATGGGATGAATTATCATCAGAACATGGACTTACCATCTTTGGTGCTAGATGTGATCGCACTACCCAAAACAGATCCAGTGTGCACTTTGAGGGTTCTTCTGGATTCATGACTCCCACTGGAAGAATAGGTGGCAGTCCTGGCCATAAGGGCCTTTGCACAACTTCCTCCTCTTATATTCCCCACAAAAACCACTTTGTGTGTCAACTCATAAAATATTTCTTTGGTTTTTTAAGAGTTGCCAGCAGAAAGGGAGTGGGGACACTGTGAAGTTGAGAGAGAGTAACTGGTTCAGAGGTCACCCAGAGGTCACTCAGAGGTGGTGCTGGAAGCAGGGGTGGCTCCAAGAATCATCTGTGAGCGAACCTGTTCGCTCCAACCATCAGCTGTTGGGCCCACCCACCTGCCCCTATACTGACGTTTATTTCCTGGTTTTGAAGCTCAGCTGATTTGTGTGGCACAGCAGATTGCCGCAAGTTAGCTGTTGAACACACAGGGAAAGTGCAGGATTGCAGGAGAAGGTCAGTAGCAAACCTTATGTGTGTGCGCAAAGAGCACATTTAGTTCGTGTGCATGCAAAGTGTGCCCGCCAAGCTGCACCCACAGAACCAGTGGTAAAATCCCACCACTAGTTGGAAGAAATGTCCATCTAGGTTCAGTTCCAAGTGGGGAGGAAGACACTGGAAACATGGAGGTTGCTTGGAAAGATGGTTCAATGGTAGACAGGACCACGTGGTTTGAGGTCCTGGGCAATTGAGCACATGGGTGTGAGAGAAAGAGAGAGAAAGATGTATACCCTCTCTTGGACATTGAACTTGCTTCCTGTTCCTGTGGCAAGGGCATGTATTCTGATTGGTTGTCAGATTCCCATGGGGCCATGCAGGGGTAACTTTGTAGGTTGTCTTGAGTCCCAGGCTTGGTTGAATCTTGCTAGGTGATGCAATCTACCCAGGTGCCATGTGGTGAGATGAGTAGAGGGCTAATTATGTCCTGAGGGTGAATGTATTTTGCTTTGTAGATAGCTTGGCACCAAAATATTTGTTGGGTTGGTGGGGCAAGGAGCTGTGGCTCTGAGTTTATGTCTTTAGAAACATGTTTCTCCTTTAAGGAAAATATAATATTCTGCCTTTTTAATATTTCCTAGAATATTTCATTCTTCTGGGAGAAGGGTGGGTGCTAACTTTCTACAGTAGGATTTGAACTCACAGTCTCCCACTTTCTACCCTGGAGCCTTGACCACTAGACCAAACTGGCCCTCTGTTTTGCATCCAAAACGTTGCTTGTAAATTTGTCAAATTTTGTGCAGTTTTCCACAATTGGTCGGAAATGCCCAGCAAAATAAAAAGACAGCGTTTTTTTTAAAAAAAAAACTTGACAAGAAGGTTTATCTTCCAGCTTTATGCCTGACAAAAGTACATTGACTTCAGGAGCTCTATTGACTGGGGAGAGGGGGAAGGGGGAACAAAAACCATAAGCCACTGATCACACTGCCTGAAGTCTTTTTTTTTTTTTTTAAAGTCATAGGCACTTTCGATCCAGCAGAAAAAAACAATCTATCTGATGTTGGCCTTCTGCAGACCTTTACTGAATATCCCAGAGAAAACAGATCATTTTCAATCTATGCCAAGAAGTGAAAAAAGATCTGACACTCTTATTTGGCTTACGGGTAATTGCAAGCCCAGTTCTTTTCCATACAAATATTATTTATGAAGCATCCTGGAGAGAAAAGGGAAATCGAGACTGTCAAATAATACATGATTTTTAAAATTAGATTTTCCATCATTTCTTTCCTCCCCATTCACTTACCTATCTTATCTTGGGGAAAAAAAAACAGGTTATATATTTATGTATGTATCTACTGTATGTGTCAGTCATACAAAGACCAGGTGCAAACATGAAAGACTAACTAAACTGATTTATTGCTAAACAGCTATACATAGGAATCTTCCCAATTAAAGTTAGCACTTGCTCATAGATAGATAAGGTCAACTGAATTCAAGGGAAGGTTGATCTTAGTCTGCTTGTGGCTATGTAGGGATTCTAGGCTGAGCCCTCTTTTAAGTCCACTGCCAGGTTCTGCCCCTTCTTCTCTTACACTATGTTAAATCTCAGTTTTTGAAGTGCCTTGATTATGATTTGATTTATCTATTGGTTCTGGGATTCCAGTTCTGTGCCTAGTGATGGGTGTGGACAGAATAAGATATTTGGATTTTACTAAGGGATGGAATTCAATCCTAGGTAGAGGCAGATATTTCTCTCTCTGGCACAATGAGAATATATCTGCTGAACAAAATTTTGCATTGGTGACCAGAAGGGCATCCGGCCATTAAACGCTATGCTAGCGCCATTCAGTTGCTCAGACTTCACCTGCAAGGATTATGGGGTTGTTAAAATATGATTTTGTTAAGGGATGAAATATAGGAATTTGTCTACTTGTCCATCTGGATCAGTACTGAGGTGAGAGAGTGACCGGTCCAAGGTCACCCAGCTGGCTTTCATGGCTAAGGAAGGATTTGAATCTGATTTGAATCAGAGTCTTCTAATTTCCTTGGCTATTGGCCAATTTATTTATATTTATTTATATTTATTTTTATTTGTCAATTGCTTACAAGATAATAGGTATAAATAAAAACATAGTTATGAATACATGGATACATATAAGAAAAATAAAAGAAACAATAGGACAGAGATGGTAGGCACGTTGGTGCACTTATGCACACCCCCTACAGACCTCTTAGGAAAAGGGTGAGGTCAATAGTAGAAAGTCTAAGGTTAAAGTTCTGGGGTTTGGGGAAGAAACCACAGAGTCAGGTAGAGTATTCTAGACATTGATCACTCTGTTGCTGAAGTCATATATCCTGTAATCAGGTTTGGTGCGATTAACCTTGAGTTTGTATCTATTGTTTGCTCTTTTATTGTTATGGTTGAAGTTGAAGTATTCATTGACAGGTAGGACATTGCAATGTATAATTTTATATACTATACTTAGATCGGACTGAAGGCGGCATAGTTCTAGGTTTTCTAGGTCTAGAATTTCAAGTCTGGTGGCATAAGGTATTCTGCAATGAGTAGAGGAGTGGAGAACTCTTCTTGTCAAATATTTCTGGACTTTCTCAATTGTGTTAATATCAGATATACATAATGTGGGTTCCAGACTGATGAGCTGTATTCGAGTATTGGTCTAGCAAATGTTTTGTATGCTCTAGTTATTAGTGTAATATTACCAGAGAAAAAGCTACGTAAAATTAGGTTAGCAACTCTTAAAGCCTTTTTGGCTATGTAGTTACAATGGGCTCTAGCATTTAGGTCATTTGAGATGAGTACTCCAAGATCCTTAACAGAGTTTGGATCATCAACAAGGTCTTGACTATTCTGCCTGTATTTTATTTTCTGATTATTATTTTTTTGCCAATATGTAGGACAGAGCATTTATTTGTTGAGATTTGAAGTTGCCATTTGTTTGACCATTCTGATACATAGTCAAGGTCTTTTTGAAGGGTAGCAGTATTGTCTGTGGTGTTGAATAGCTGTATATCATCAGTGAAGAGAACGCAGTTGCTCTTAATATGATCACAGAGGTCATTTATGTAGAGTATGAAAAGAGTTGGTCCTAGAACACTACCTTGCTCCCAATTTTGACCATTTGTTGTCTGTTTGACAGGAATGCTTCTATCCAGTTATGCAGGTGTCCAGAGATACCGTAAGATTTTAGTTTTAGGAGTAGTTTGTTGTGTAACACTGAATCAAAGGCTTTACAGAAGTCTATGTAGATTGTGTCTATTGCTTTGCTCTGATCGAGTTGTGTAGTCCATATGTTTTTGCAATGTAAGAGTTACAGATTACAGGATAGTTTTTTTCCTAAAACCAAATTGTTTATTAGAGAGTAGGTTGTTTGTTTCTAAGTGGAGGATGATGGATTGGTTAATAATTGATTCCATGACTTTACAGGTGACACAGCATAAAGAGATTGGTCTGTAATTTTCAACTAGGCTGGGGTCTCCCTTTTTGAAGATGGGGATGACCGTGGCTTATGACCATAGTTTTGGCAAGGAGCTGGTGGTAAAAGATTTTTCAAAGATTATGCTTAGAGGTTCGGCTATGGCAGTGGATAGCTTTTTTAAGAAGTAGGCACATATTCCATCCGGTCCAATAGATAGAGATGGTTTTAGATTGCACAGTGCTTTTTCAACAATGTCTTCTGTAAAATCAATATGTATTAGATCATTGTAGTTGTCTGTGGTTTGGCTAGGAAATACTGGGAATGATCCATTGCTGTTTACAAATACTGAGCCAAAGAATGTGTTTAAAAGGTTGGCTTTAATAGTGTTGTTGTTGCAGTCTTTACCATTAGGTCCTATCAGGGGTGGGATGGACCTTGAGTCTTTTAGTTTGTTGTTTATAAAATTGTAGGAAGCATGGGTGGAATTGGTGCATAGAAGGTTTTCTTCTTGTTTAATGTGATAATTGATGCATTCAGTTTTTATCTGGTGGCATAAATTTTTGAATCGGCTTTTGAAGTTGGCAATGTGACCAGATTTGTTTTTCCACCAAAGTGATTTCTTTTTGGATTCCTTATTGTTTTGGGTAATTTTTTTTTCTGGTTTGGGGAGTTGTTAATGGTACATATAGTTTGATGACTTTTGACTTCAAGTAAGAATATGTTGTAATGGTCTTCGACAGTATTGCATCCAGAGAATAGAAATTGCCAATCAAGGGATGAGAGATCGTTGTTTATAAGATCATAGTTGCCTTTTTTTAAGTTATAATTGGGGATCCGTCATTGTGATGATTTTTGTGTGGACGTATGTTAAGACAAAAGTCAATCATGTTGTGGCCATTCAGTCTGTGGTTCAGAGAGATAATAGTTCAAATCACTGAAAGGGCAGCATCTTGAGGAAGGATAGTTCCTACCTTGAATAGCAATGGATTTCTGGAGACAACAGATATTGAACTTGGGACCTTCAGCTTGAAAAAAGTAGATTTCTATGTATTAACTGCTTTTTCTTGAAATCACATTTGCCATATACTTCAATTCTAGGGACAGTTATGAACTGCATTTAAAACCAAGACAGGGAAAATGATGACTCCAAGTGATGAGACAAATACTCAGAATCAGAGGGGCTTAAGTAAGATGTCTTGCTTTTCTTGCTGTTTTTAGTCCATGCATTACACGGCTATTCTGCACTCTAATTCTTTTCTGTGTCTCCTATTTTGAAATAGGTATCTCTGGTGTGTGTGTGTGTATGTGTGTGTGGTTTTTTTTTTCTTTGAAAGAGACAACTCTCAAGATTCAGAAAAGAAAAGATTGTGGGTCTTAAGGCATACTAGATCCACAAACTGCCCATCCCCTTTCCAGAAAATCAATCCCAAGTCCTCAAACCTAAATCTGTATTGTTGAAATTGACAGAGGGAGAGACTAACATTTTATCTCTCACATTTCCAGGTGCTTTGGGGTGACTCATGTTAGTTTTCCCTCTTAACAGCTGTTAAATAATTGCCACTCCACTGCAAAAGATCATTTTGTGAGAATGCCAAGATTTTAAATGGAATTGGTTCTAGGAATAGGTCATTCTTCATGACAGATCTATACTCTGAGGGGGAGACATAATCAACTCCCACAACTCCAGGCTGATTCGAAGAGGCTGCAGATGGCTCCTCTTTCCCTCAGCTTCTCCTATCCCTTTCATACGTTCAGTGGTGGGATTCAATTTTTTTTACTACCGGTTCTGTGTGTGTGGCTTGGGGAAGGGTGGGGGGCGTGGCAGGGGAAGGACACTAAAATCTCCAGTCAGAGGTGGTATTTGCCGGTTCTTTGAACTACTCAAACTTTCTGCTACCAGTTCTCCAAAATTGGTCAGAACCTGCTGAATACCACCTCTGCATATATTACATAATTCTGAAAAGGAAGCCACCAAAGAACATTTTTATTCAATTATCTTCTTAATCATTTGATAATATTGGGCAAATTTTGAATTTTTCTTACCTTTCACATCCATCTGATCTTTAACTGGAAATTAAGCCCTCAGAGGATAAGTCCAAAAGCTATGGAGCAAACATCTACATGTCTAGATGCTAATTTTCTCTGTGTAGTTTATTCAAATTGTGGGATGTTATCTTTGCATGCACAGGTAGTCCTCGACTTGCAACAGCTTGTTTATTGACAAATTGTATTGTACATTGTAAAGTTACAGTGGCACTGAAATAAGTGACTTATGACCACTGTTCAGACTTACGACTGTTGCAGCATTCCCCTGGTCACATGTTCAAATTGGTAACTTGGTACACTTGGTAACTTATTCATATTTATGACAGTTGCAGTATCCCAGGATCATGGGATCACCTTTGTAACCTTCTGACAATCAGAATCAATGGGGAAGGCAGATTGACTAAACAACCCTGTTGTTAATTTAACAATTGTGGCAAGAACAATCGGGACAAGACTCACTGAACAACTGTCTTGCTTAGCAACAGAAATGTTGGCCTCAATTGTGGTTGTAAGTCAAGGACTACCTCCATCTATTTCTATGACAATTCAGAATTGAATAGTGTTGCAGCATAGATTTTTATGTAGTGTAAATGTACCAAAACACACATTTACTTGTCTTTTTTAAGCACAAAGGACGGCTTTTTCAAGCTATTTCAGTTCTGAGTGGGTTTTGTAAATTGCTGTTCAATTAATAAAGTTAAATTAAGGACATGCCAAACTAAGGCAGACTTAAAGCAGTCCAACCCATTGCCCAAGCAGGAGATCCTACACCATTTTTGTCAGATGGGAGTCCAATCTCTTCTTGAAAGTCTCAAGTGATGGCACTCCCACAACTTCCGAGGGCAAGTTGTTCCATTGGTTGATTGTTCTCACTGTCAGAAAGTTTATCCTTATTTCCAGGTTGAATCTCTCCTTATTCAGTTTCCATCCATTATTCCTTGTCTGGCCTACAGGAGCTTTAGAAAATAGCTTGACCCCTTCCTCCTCCCTGTGGCAGCCCCTCAAATATTGGAAGACCACTATCATGTCTCCCCTGGTCCTTCTCTTCACTAAACCAGCAATGCCCAGTTCCTGTAACCATTCTTCATATGTTTTAGTCTCCAGTCCCCTAATCATCCTGGTTGCTCTTCTCTGTACTTTTTCTAGAGTCTCAACATTTTCTTTATAGTATGGTGAACAAAACTGGATGCAAAACTCTCATAATTTGTAACTTTAGAACTTTTTATAACTTTCCCTCAGGCCAGTGATTTCTGGTCATTGGTTGGCTGAATTTCAACAACTCCCAGAGAGGATCTGAGCTAGACGAAAGAGGGTTCGAGGCTATTGAAGATTTTTGATGCAAATTGCGCACTTCTGCTACATCTTCAGTTCATACCTTGCTGAAGTAAAAGAGATGTACTTGAAAATGCCAATGAATAAGTAAAATCCTTCTCAGAGAAGTGAAGAGCACCTCTCTTTGGTCCTTTCAGCTGAAGAAGGGCAAGGTGTCATGCGTAGTACAGACAGAGATGATACATTTGCTATTTTGAAACTTCTTCATTTACTTACTTACTTATTCAGAGGGAGGAGAAAAGGTTACTCCACCATCCACTTTCATCATGGGAAGAGCTTCTGTCAGAGATGTGCAAAGCCCTGAAAAAGAGATGATCCACAAAGTGTGCTGGTGTGAGCAATGCCCCCCTTGGTGAAGCATGAAAGCTGCTGTCTGTAAGGCTGCTATAATAGCTTTCTCCAGCTGTCTACTAGGAGGGGTGCCTTAAAAGTAGTTTCTTTTTGCTCAGAAGAAGTGTCATCTAAGTACACACATGCAGAATACCAGAGAAATTCATGCCGACTTTTCTGGAGGATGATGCTTATTTTAACTTTTGAAGGAGGACTTTTTGCTTGCAGTCATCTGTTTTGTGAAGCATCCCTTTCAAATGTTTCCTTCAGTCCTTGGTTTCTCCACCAGGACCAGATTCTGTCAGAGAATCAAGCTTGAAAAATAGGAGAATTTGTTTGAGTAGGATAATCAGAATGGAAGACAGGTGCATATATTCATGGGTATAATATGACTATCGTTCCTGAAAGTACCAAAGGAAATCCACCATGTAGGGGATTGTTGTCTGGAGAGCCCAAGTTTCAGGAATGAGTTGCTAAAGCCAACTGTAAGATGCATTTTAATTTTAAGTCTTAGGAGGAAAAGAATATTGGCATGAGTTATTGACCTATGGAGACAGGTGTCACACAGATGAACTGAATGTATGGACTAGACTTCATCCATGCAATGAGGTTTCTGAAGCTTGGGCCACAAGATTCCCAATCCATGCATTGCTTCAAGGATAATAGATGCAATCTCAAATCAGAAATAATTTATTGGGAGGAAGCTTGAAGGTGTGTTAAGGATAGAGATGATATTTGTCTTAAATGGTCTTGAGTATCAGACAGTTTAATTTACATGTTATGAAAGGCTCATGGATCCATCCATCCCCATGTTAATCTTGGATAATTTCTAGGAGTGTGCATTCCTGCTTGAATCTTTACTCAGGATGTATATTAATTTAATTTGAATTGATTTGGAAAATCAAGTCAGTTCAATGCAACACTTCAGGTCAAAGTGTCAGACTGGTCAATTTAATGCAGTCTCCTTCCAAATCTAATTTGAAAGACTCCAGTTTGATGTGCTGAGGAACTAATTTAATTTGGCAATTCTGTTAAATCAGTTTCAGATCAAAGTTTTATAGCAACCTAAGTTACACTGTTTTCATTCATTATCTGTCTGAATCAACCGATCAAGCTTAGAAGCCAAAGTACAGGGGCAATTAAATTCAAATAACTAGGCTAAAATGAGCCCATTCAATACTTGGACCCACATTGGCTGGCACATTAAAAGCATGAGTGGTACCACCTTCGACATTTGTGTTTTCTGGAATCACTGGATGCTTATTTTATGACCAGATGACATAGGGCAACCCAACCTGTGATGAAAGTTGATGGTTTCCTCTTTCTCTTTGCTCCAAACACCTGATATACAAAGTGAGATGCTCTCGTAAATGGGTGTTCTGCTTAGCTGCATTGATGTTATCAGCCTCCCAAAAGCCAAAATCAGACTTTTCAGCACATCCCTCACATGCTCTTCTGGCATATATAGGCAGATGTGCTTATGAAAACATTATTGGAAAAGGGGTACTGAATGCAGAAACAGAAAAGGAGTCAACTGAGCAGACACAGCCCAGTCTCCCAGTGCCTCTGAAAAGCTGTTGCACATATAATACCAACATCTGCTAAGAGACATGTTAAGATGCCTGATTAACAAAATTACAGAACACATGAGTGTGTAATTATATTAGCTCTATTTAATTAATTAAATTTAATAGAATGACTCATAAAATTAAATCCTATTAAATAAAACTCAGGTTCTATTCTTGCTCCACCCACTTAATTGTCCTATCTCTATGTACTTTTCAAGAATGGTTCTGGCATCACATTCTAAGAGTAACTGCAGCGTTGTGAACCCTGTTTTACAAGTTTGGTATGTACAATCGGTTCCTGGGGGATAACAGGAATTCTGTGATGCCTCTCTCTCTGTCTCTCTGTCTCTGTCTCTGTCTCTGTCTCTGTCTCTGTCTCTCTCTCTCTCTCTCTCTCTCTCTGTCTCTCTCTCTCTATGTGTGTGTGTGTCTCTCTCTCACACACACATGCACACTTTCTCTTTCTCTCTCTCTCTCTCTTATCTCTGTCTATCTGTCTGTCTGCCTGTCTATCAATCTATCATCTATCTATCATCTATCTATCTATCTCTACACCATAGTTCGATCTGTGAGCTGTACGTTCACTGCCAATGTGCATCTAGGTGCAATTCAAGGTGTTGATTCTTGGCGTAGGACTGGTTTGAGCAACATTCCCCAGTTGTTTCTAACAGTCTGATCTTGAGATGACATCCATTGGGTTCCATTGGCCAAAGAATCTCATTAGTGGGATTTTGAAGATTTGCCCTTTCTGCTTTATGACTAGCTTATAGCATATTCTACGTCCAGGGACCAGACTTCCACTAGTCTTTCATAAGGCTCTGAATGATTCTGAGCTAAGGCCTGAGGCCCCAGGTCTGTGGAAGGACCTGCTTCTTGGATATGCAATGATGCTGTATGGTCTTTGACCATTTAGCTGTACTTGTGAAGATCCCATCTTTGCAGAAAATGCACAGGGTTTAATGGAAGGAACATATGAGTGTCCAGTTATGGGTGGCATTAAGCACCATAAGTCTCTGAAGTTAAAATATATCATCACTTCACTCAGGACTTTATTACTTGGTACCACTGGGTGACTCTGGATGGCTGGAATAATTGTGAAGTTTTACTGAATTGTTGAATTATTGAATTCTAACTGCTTTTTAATTAACCACACTAATACTTATTAAGTTGTGTCCCTGCTTTAGAATTGATATATATATACATAGTCCCTGGTTGCATGTTCAGTCAAACCCTACGCTAATGCTTAGCTTTAAAGTTTGTTCTGCTTTTCAGATCAAGGGGTGTAAAATAACTCAGCATCTCAGTTGTTTCCTTCTTTAGGACCAGGCAGAAATATCAAAGATATCATGAGTGTGGTGTTGTATATGTGAGTTTTGCAGCCCTGAACAGCTTCAATTACATCTGTCTTTGTTGAACACCAAACAAACTGCTAAAACATCAGTTGCTGTTTGTCATGCCCCCGTCAAGTCAGAGTCTGAATCCGAGGAGGAAGATGAACAGCTGACATGGAGCAGGAGAATGGGTTGTGAAGGAAACTAGGGAAGGGCAAAGTCAGGCTGGGCAGAGAAGGGAAGAGGTAGAACAAGGGAGAGGGGGTTCAGAGGAAGACCAAGGCTTCTTCATCCTAGGGCATGCAGGGAAGAATGGTAAGAGATCAGCGTGGGGTGTGTGGCTTACGAGAGAGGAAAGGACCCTGATTCCCTTCTCAAGGCACATCTGGGGATGGAGTTTAAAGGAGAGGCAGATGGGTGGGGTGGTTGTTGGGAACAATTGCTGAGTTTATCTAGTGTTGGCTGCTGTTAACATAGTTCCTGGCATCCTCCCAACTGGTTTGATTTACTGCCATGTTACTTCACTTCTGGAACTTATCTTGCCCTGCTGGATTTATTACCTTATTACCCTGGATTTATAATTTAAAGTTTTCTGTTTACAACATTCGGATTGGATTATCTGCAACCAAAGGCTGTTGCAGGTTCATGGGAGAGTTTTTTTCTCCAGACTGGAAGGTAACCAGGACATTGGGGGCAAAGTTGGAGCTAATAAAGGGACCCACATTTGTTCTCTGACTGTGTTGCCTTTGTGCCATGCCCCAGGTCATCACACTGTTGTTCTTTCTTTTCTGGTGCACCTGATTATATTAAGGCAAAAAGAAAGAGATTCTGAAGTATTGGACTAGAAGACCTCTGATATGCCTTCCCTATGATTCTCATGACCCTATGTTCTGTGCTTCATTCTTTTTTTCCTGGGGAAGTAGACTTCATGTCATTCCAATACTTTTGAATTTGATTTCTGGTCTTTGCATTCTTAAGGAGTTTATGCTAGGGCAAAGACCCATTTTCCTTAACATTGGGGCTCCTAGATCCGAATTAGACCTTGCTTTGCATGGAGACATTATTTAGAAAAGGGTAGTAGATGCCTTCCTGTAATGATGTTCACACCTGTGTTTCAGAGACCATATGGTCATTTGCATACACTTGGATTGCCAGCCATTCTGATAAAATATAGACTGGACAGCTCCTAATAAATCAGCATAACCTGATTTATACCGTAAAAAGCACTGCTTCTCAACATTGGCAATGGTAAGAGATATGGACTTCCATTTCCAAGATGGATGGATGTGGAATTCTGGAGTTGAAGTCCACTCATCTCAAAGTTCAAACACCAGTGTAAACCATAGGAGTCTTGAAAGGCTGAATATTTTTGTGATTCACAGGAACATCTGTAAACTGTAGTGGAAGTGAGCTTCTTCCTCTTAGTAAGATAGTTTAACAGTTAACAGCCCTAACAGAATAACAGAGTTGGAAGGGACCTTGCTCAAGCAGGAAACCCTATACCATTTCAGATGAATGATTGCTCAATCTCTTCTTAAAAACCATGAGTGTTGGACACCCACAATTTCTGGAGGCAAATTGTTCCACCGATTAATTGTTCTAACTGTCAGGAAATTTATCCTTAGGTTGCTTTTCTCCTTAACTAACTTTCATCCATTGTATCATGCCACTGTCAGAATCTGATTCTGAGGAGGAGGCCGAGCAGCTGACAGGGAGTGTGAGTGTGGCTCCAGTGGCTGTGGAAGAAACTGGGGAAGGACACAATCTGGCTGGGAAGATCAGGGGAGAGGTAGAGCAAGGCAAAGGGAATTTAGAGGAAATCCAGGCCCACCCCCTCTTCATCCTAGGGCACACAGGGAGGAACAGAGAAGGGAGCAATGTGACTTGCGTGGCTTACAGGGGAGGAAAGGGCCCTGATTCTCTTCATTAGCTGCAGCTGGGAACACAGTGTTTAAAAAGGGAGGCTGCGCACAGCAACTTGTTGGAAACAAATCGTATATTATCTTGTTTTGTCGAGGCTTATCTGGGTTCCTGGCGTCTTCCCAACTGTGTGTGTTTTGTTGGCTTTTGAAGTCTGCAACTTCTTATCCTGACCTGTCCAGTTAATTGCTGCAGTGTGGTTTGTGTGGATTTTTATTTACAGTTTATATGTACTTTATTTTTGGACTGAATTTCCTCCACTTAAAGACTGTTCTTGGGAAAGTTTTTTCTCCAGCCAAAGGTAACTGGACATTGGGGGCAAAGTTGGAGGTATTAAAAGGACTTTTCTTACTTATGTGACTATGTTGCCTTTGTGCTACACCCCAGGTCATTACATATTACTTCTTGTCCTGCCTTCAAGTGCTTTGAAGAATAGGTTGAGCCCCTCTTCTTTGTGGCAACCTCTGAGATATTGGAACACTGCTATCCTATACTCCTTTTCATTAAACTGGACATATGCAATTCATGCAACCATTTTTTGTATGTTTTTTTCTTCCAATCTGCTAATCATCTTTGCTCAGGAACTTTCAGAATTTCCAAATAAAAGTCCAAGGAATGAATGTGAATCTAAATAATTAAATCTAAATAATTAAGTGGCCATCTGGGATTCTGGAATATTGTAGTCTCAACATCTGGAGGGCAACAGATTTTTTTTTGTAGGAGAAATTTCATATGTAGGTGATGTCAGAGAAGAACATGTTCATTGATCATTCTGTCATTCAAACAAAGCTATGGTACTTCTAACACATTTAACAAATATATGGAAATTATTTTTGTTGTTGTTGACATTAGGTGGGATTTGGAAAAAAACAAAACTAAGGAAGAAAAATAGAGCAGAACTTGTCAACCCTGAAGCCATTTTCCCCTGGCAACTTCAGGGATGCCACAGCAGAGATGAGTTGAGCTGCAGGAACGGGAGGGGTGAGGTAGAGATAGCTGGGAGATTGTCACCAAAATAAAATTCTTTCCTTTGTGAACCGAGGACTTTCCCACCTGCAAGGAAGTGGGATCTGAGACCAGATGACCCTTGGACTGTGATCTGGTTGGACCATGTGATGGATTGCATGGTCAGGGGAAAGAAAACTTTTACTTTTAACTGGAGGGAAACCTGGGGGTGGGGGGCGGGGTTCGAGTCGTGTTTTTCCTGACATGGCAATATGACATACCTAATAAATACATATTTTGAGGAATATGCCTGCCATGGAGTTTTGATTCTGTTGGGTGTGTTACTTGGAATCTTGACGGAATCATTTTTTGGGTTTCACCAAAATGTACCAGAAGCTGTAACTTCACATCTAATCACCCTTTATCAAACCTAAAGATGATGAGTTGCTAGGCAATAATACAATACAGCATAGCATCTTAAGTCGGAGAGATGCTTAGCATCTTAAGCAGGTGGATTGAAAAACACCCACAGTTGCTAAGCCATTGATCCCAATTCCCTGTAGCATTGATTTGATCTTCTTGACTGAGCTCAATGAGCTTTGGGTGAGTGGGAGATTTCCAAAGAAGGCTATCTTAATTGTCCTTTTGTTAAACAAAACAACAACCAAAATTGAGATGCTATTTCTCATAATCAAGCTCTATCTTTCGATGCCCTTGTCCATCATTTCTTTCCTTGTGGTCTTAGAAATGTTTATTGTAAAAGTATTTCATATCAAACAGACCACTGAACCCCTGGAAAATTTACGTATCCAAGATGTGGGACTATTGCCATTGCTATTGCTCTCAACTATAATCCACAACACAAGCAACATGGTCCTCAACCCAAATAAGACCACGGAGCTTATAGTGGACTATAGAAGGAACAGATCAAACATCCAGCCCTTGCTTATCATTGGAGACTGAGTGGAGCAAGTGGCAAATTTTAAGTTTCTGGGTGTTACCATAAAAGAGGACCTGACCTGGGGTGCTCACATTGCAGCACTGGTCAAAAGGGCCCAGCAGAGATTATACTACCTGAGACTTCTCAGAAAACAACAACTGAATAAAAAACTGCTGGTGACCTTCTCCCACTGCAGCATAGAGAGTATCTTAACTTACTGCACCTGTGTATGGTTTGCCAATTGCACAGTGGCAGATAGGACAGCACTCCAGAGGGGTAACGTCATTGCCCAGAGGATCATTGGTTGCCCTCTCCCCTCTTTGGAAGAGCTTTATAGCCCCTGCTGCCTTAAGAAAGTTCAAAACATTCTCAAAGATCCATCTCATACTGGGCACCCTTTTTTTAGCTATTACCATCTGGCAGATGGTACAGGATAATAAAAACAAGGACAAATAGGCTGAAAAACAGCTTCTATCCCAGGATAGTAACTATTGAATTCTACTGTATAGTGCAATATTAATGCAATATCAGGGGTTTTCAATTCAATGTATAGAATGTGAAGGATGTGTGTTGTATTTATTTTCAGTCATAATGTACACTGAAGATGGTATTTAATTTCGTTGTATAAGGTGCAATGACAATAAAGTAAAGTAAACTAAGCCAAGCAAAGGAAGTCCAAAGAGTAATAAAAGGAATGGGTGTTGGTATTCTCTGAGCTTAGTTGTCTTCTTGCAGACATTTCATTACACAAACTAGGTAACATCATCAGTGCTAATCTAATCTAGCACTGATGAAGTGACCTCATTGAGTAATGAAATGTCTGCAAGAAAATAACCAAGCTCAGAGAGCACCAAAGACCTTTTATTTCAACCTTTGGCTATATCCATTGAATAAAGAAAAACAGGATAGCAGTGGTGAAAACAGCTTTGTGGTGGGGGGGAAAGCAATGGTTACACACACACACAGGCAGAACAAGGAAAAAAAGGAACTAGAAGAATAGTCTTTGAGGTCAAATGAAAACATGACAGTGTCCTCTGAAAAGTCATATCTGTGGACCCAGTACTTCGAAAGCCTTATTTAATTTATGAGCCAAATACAATGCTCAAGACTGGCCTAAAAATCTTTAAGGAGAACTTCACATTCCATGCTATTTAGGCATTCCAAAATTAGTATTCTTGCACCAAAATGGTCAAGCAAGGAAGAAATGGTGGGACATCAAATTTCTTACCTGGAAGGTATTCTCCCATCTCATACCCAAAATTGGAATCCATCTGAATCTTCCTTTTTCATGCCATAATCTTATCCAAGGAGATTTGAGGACCTGCAGCGCTACCCCGCATGAAACAAATTGTGCTGCAGAATTGTTGATGAAGTTAAAACAGCCGGCATAAAGCTTCAAGATCGGCTTTGAAGGAATGGCTATTAATGAGCTGTGGTTTTTAAAGGGCCTATAGATAAGCTGTGTGGTGTGGAACACATTTCCTATGTATATGTATATGTATATGTATACGTATACGTATATATAATGTATGTCACGTTTTTATATATCAAGAAAAAAGAAAAATAACATATATACTGATAGTAAATGATAATACACATAGTAATTATAACCACATTTATAATTATATTAGCTTATTTATGATCATGTTGATTATACTAGCATACTTATAATTATGAACAACATACAAGAAAAAAGTGCTTTTTCAAACGCTGCTTCCCTGCATGCAGCACTGCTCAGCTGTCCAGGCAGCAAGCTGATGAAGATGTACATACGCGCACAGCATGCAGGGAAGCACATCATAAATCACCAAACCAGTAGTTAACCCTGTCGGATCCCACCCCTGCATCCATGTATGTATTTTCATCCAATATTTTCTTGCTTTTATACATGTCCGTCACATATGATAGTAGGTACCTGGAGTCTGATTACATTTCCAACATTTGGTGGACATGTTGTTAAACATTTTTGTTAATCTTGCTGGTGGCAAATGCCACCTGTAAAACATTTTATAAAGATTTTCCTTTTCCTTGCAATGTCCACATTTTATGGCAGCAAGGAAGAACTTTGAATTCAACCAATTTCAAATCAGATTCCAGATCTTGTTAATATTTTAGAGATCTATTGCTTTCCTGGCTTTCCTTCCATCAATGAAATCTGAAAGGAAGACATCTGTAAGACTTAAATCCCCTTGGACAGATTAGGAAGTGTGAACAACCAAGAAGTAAAAGGATGCACAATAGACAATAAAATCCACATCAGTAGCACCCTCTATTGCTTCTAACAATCAGTTAAGCCCAGAAACACCCCATTGAGAAACTTAAAATATGTTCAAATCTCTTGAGAATAAAGTAGTAGAAGCTTGTTTTTCAGGAAAGCCTTGCTCTGTATTAAAAATTGAATCCTTACTAAAAATAGCAGACTCCATTTAAAGTTTTCCTTTCTAATGTCCTTACCTTTCTTAGGCATTTTAGGGTCACATCCTTTACAATTCCCAGGCAACTTGCTGGTCAGGCTTCCCACAAATTGTGATCCCAAACAATCTGAGATCACAGGTTAGCAAGCTCAGTGTACAAGTTGAATAACCTCCCTATTCAGTGTTTGTACACTGCCAAGAATCAACTCCAGATGGGTGGCACAAGGAAGGAAGGAAGGAAGGAAGGAAGGAAAGGAAAGGAAAGGAAAGGAAAGGAAAGAAAGGAAAGGAAAGGAAAGGAAAGGAAAGGAAAGGAAAGGAAAGGAAAGGAAAGAAGGAAAGGAAAGGAAAGGAAAGGAAAGGAAAGGAAAGGAAAGGAAAGGAAAGGAAAGGAAAGGAAAGGAAAAGGAAAAGGAAAAGGAAAAGGAAAAGAAAGAGCAGCAAGGTGGATGGACTGAGTTATAGTGGTGATGAATGTGCTATTGGAAAATCTGAAAGACCAGGTTAGGGACAGATCATCATGGAGAAAATCTATTTATGTGGTTGCTAAGAGTGGACACCTACTTGATGGTCCATAATAAATCCCCCTTCCCAACTGAGAAAATGTCCACATCTACAGGCATTCAATCAATGTGTTTAGGATGGAACATAAATTGCTCTCCAGCAAAAATTGAATTTCAAGCTGGAAATAAAAACCAGGAGTATATGGGTTCCGGACTCATCTGGAGCATGAGGCATCTGGTGACCTTGGACCAGTCGCTCTGTCTCAGCTCCTGGAAGAAGAAGGCAAGGGCAGTTAACTTCTGACGATGTTGCCCAGAAAACATCTTGGAGTTGTCCAGGCAGTTTCCAAGAGTCAGCACATATATACACATTACAGGTAATGATACTTTCTTATTGGGAATGTACCTCATCTGCTGTCACTTGTCAGAACATAGAAACACAATTAGAACAGGACACCAAAGCAATAGAAACTGCAATTATGATTTTTTAAAAACATTCCTATTCCAACCGAGTTAAAAATCTTGATTCTTACAAAAATCAATTACGATGCTTCTCAGAAGTAGAAATCCAACACTGTATGTTTAGGATTGCAAACCAAATTGTACTCGATATACAGTTATGCTCATTTGCTTACTCTGTATAATCTTGACATAACATGAGGGTTTGAAGTGGGATAAAAAAAGGTTATTGCTCTGGCAACTAGAGCAAATAATAAATCTTGTTCAAGAACTAAGGAAGAATCATTAAAACCCTTTATTTTCAAGATGACTTTCCAAGGGTAATAATTGCACCTCACATTTAATACAGCTCATTGGATCTAGTTTGTGAACAAAAAAGAGCAAGCTTTGCATTTCCAAATGGACATTAAACATTGTTATAATAGTATTTAAATGTGCATCAGTGACTTATCTTAAATAAAAAAATAGGGAAGAGGAGGTAGTTTATGAAGAGGCTAGCAGATCAGCTGTGTCTTTTTCAGGTGAAGATAACTTCAGCCAGTCAATGACTATGGTGGGTTGTGCTATTGCAATGTACCCTTTATGGAATTAGGTCTACTGCAGAAACATTTCTTGATTGAAATGAAATCAGGCACACTTCTACGTATTTAGCTGCCTAAGAAAGGATTCCATATTGGCTGAGGAATTCTGGAAGTCCATACATCTTAAAGTTGCAAAGATTGGAAACCCCTGGCCTAAGAAACTAACCAAAGACTCCCACAGCTCAGCTAATAGTCTCTTTCTTCCTAGTGCTTTATTTTATGTTTTATAAGTACAGGTGGTTCCTGACTTACAATCATTTGTTTAGTGGTCATTCAGAGTTATGATGACACTGAAAAAAGTGACTTATGACCAGTCCTCACACTTAGGAGACCTTTGTAGCATATCCATGGTCATATAATCAAAATTCAGGTTCTTGATAATTGGCATGTCAGCATTCCAACTAAGAAACTCCAAAACAATAAACTCTGAGACAAGCATTTTCTCAAAGTTCCATTTTATTAGATCTGTCATATTGGCACATCTGGGAAAACTCGAATTTGAGAGTTCCGGGTTTGCCCTTCCCAATAGAAATTCAAAGATCCATCCCCTGCACCCACCATCCCATCACATGGCCCATTCCAACTGGAGACATTTCTCTGCACACTTCTCTCCAGGTGCAGAGTAACATGTCCTTGACTCTCTGAGAAAGAATGTTGTTGAGTCTAATAGAATTCTTTATTGGCCAAGTGTGATTGGACACACAAGGAAGTTGTCTTGGTGCAAATACTCTCAGTATACATAAAAGAAAAGATACATCAAGAGTCAAGAATCATAAGGTACAACATTTAATCTACCTCAGTATGAAATCTCTCCTCCCAAATTTCCAGGCACTAAATGTGGCAGCCTCGAAGCTTCCAAGTAACATGGCTTCCAAGGCTGACATGGCATGTGTTTATGACAATGTCCCTTGAAGGTGCCATTTGAGCATGATGGCTATTCCTTCATCTCCCAGTGCTCAAAATCCATTGGGGACTTCTGACTTGCAGTTTCCTTGTGAGGAGCAGCTGTTTGGAGCGCTTATGGCTGATCTCTCATTCTTTTTTTGTTGTTGTTCCAGAGAGGTTCAAAGAGACAATTTACTCACTTTTTGCAGAGCTGTTTTTCCCAGCTGCCATGTCTTCCTCTGGAAGTCCTGATAGTAATAATTTATCATAATCTATCCTGTAATCAGATAAGAGCCAAAAAAAAAAACCAGGAAAAAATTAACATATTTGTAACAGCTCTATTAGTCTGGTTCTAAAGCAATTGGTAGGCAATAACAGGACTGAGAAAGATCCTCAGAGAAATACTCACCTGCCTATAACTCATGGTTGGGATTTCAAAATTGCCAAAAAGAGAACATTGGTGTCAATCTGATCATCTAGATATGAAGACACCCATGCTACAAAGTCCAGGGATCATAAACCAAAGATATGTTGGCAAAACAAAATTGAGAACAAGAAGCCAGAGAAAGACAGATCTGTTAGCACAGAGATTTTTTCCAACAAATGGAGGAAAAATTTATCTAATTAGAGAAGTTAATTCCTCCTGCTGTTGAGCATTCATGCCCATCTTTAGTTGGCAGCATGATTTAGGGTTTGGCATTCTTCCCTGTTCAGGCACTGACTTCATGCTATCAGAATCAAACAGCTACCTGTGCTGCGTCTGGTTCATTTTTCACAGGTGGCTGACAGTCTGTTGCTTTCTCAACTGCAGGCTAGGAGTGCACTAACTTTTCTTCTTCAGCCTCGGAAGACTCAAGAACAATATCTACTAAATTTGATTGCTGCTGCCAAGAGTTCGTTCTCTCTCTCTCTCTCTCTCTCTCTCTCTCCCTCCCTCCCTCCCTCCCTTTTTCATGAACTTCAACTAGATGTATCTGTAGTTTGTTACAGACAGAAGTTAAACCCAGTTTGATTTTTCATCATGTGTGTCTGTTTCCTAACAACTAGGAAGAACGTTTGTCCATGATTTCTGCATCTATCTCTTGGACCCCACCCCCAGTGATCAAGGAAATTGGCTTGATTTTTCTTTGCAGCTGAGAATGCACAGGAATGGGTGCCCACTGTAAAATTGCAGCTTTTCTTACAAAACAACAAGTAAAGGAGACTGGAAGCCTTTTTAGAAAAGATAATGGTCTGCTGAGCTCCACTGCTCAAAAGGATTGCTGAAGCCTCTAGATGTCATTAAATTAACAACGTGTTTAATTAGATATTGATCACTTTCACTATCAGACATGGCAGAATGATTTGCATTATGACCTGTACTTTCAATTTACCATTTCCTACTGACAAACTTAGCCCAGTCAAACACAACTAATTATTTTAATCATTTTTAATCATTTTGCTTCCAGACTTGGCAGGTATTTTTCCTTTCTTCTCCCCGCTCTTAATAGCAAACCCATGGATCCTTAAAGCCACAGAGTTTTGCATATAGATAGCCCTCAACTTCCAGCCATAATAGAGCCTTCCCATTCTCCATTACTCATAAAGTGCATCACCACATGACCAGATCCAATCTTACAATCATTTTTGTGGTGGTCGTTAAGCAAATGTGGCAGTTAAGCACATATTGTTCACCATGGGGTGTTTTTGTTAAAAACCAGAAATAAATGCTGGTGTGAGGCAAGAATGCCATAAATTGTGATCAAAATTTAAGGAGTTAATTTAAGTTAGTTGGACTTTTATTGGTCTGAAAGTGAACTTTAAAGTATGCGTGTTAAGAGAAGGTTAAAAATGTATTAGAATGTTTTGGTTTTAGAAATATTTTTAAAGAAAAGCTTAGTGTAAAGGAAAAGTAGAAAAAGGAAAAAGAAAGTAAAGAGAAAGCTAATAACAAGAAAAGAAAAGAAAGAAAAATTTAAAAAGAGATAAAAAGCGGCTCCTGAAATCTTCACAACCCTTATAAAAACAATTGTATTTTAACATCTGTCTGTAAAGTTACTTCATGATACTCTTCTATCTTGCCTCATCATCAAAACCACAAATCACATGTTCATTTTTTCATTTTTACACAAAAAGAAGATATTTCTAGTCACTAATAAATGTAAAGTCTTTTTCTCTAATCAAAGAAATTAATTTAACCAACTCAGCAAGATCTGTCGGTTTCACCAACCATTCCTCCATTGTAGACAGAGTCAAATCTTTCCATCTCTGTGCATATAATGATCTTACCATAGTAATGATATACTGAAGTAATCTTTTGTGGCTTTTTATAATTGCTTACCTATCAATACTAAAAGGAAAATTTTAGCTTCAACTAAATTAGTGTTTCTCAACCTTGAAGATGTGTGGACTTCAACTTCCAAAATTCCCCAGCCAGCATTCATTAACTGGGGAATTCTGGGAATTGAAGTCCACACATCTTCAAGGGGCCAAGGCTGAAAAATACTAAACTAAATATTAATCTTTAAAACCTATTTGAATCCAATGTTTTTAAACTTCTTTACATCAAGCATGATAAAATGTCCCTTTGTGTTGTCCACATTTCCAACATACATTTGAAGTGTTTTTATACATTCTAGATAATTTCTCTCACAATGTTTTTCATTTTATAAAAATTGTTTTTGAGATTACTTTTTTCTATAAATTTCTCCATGACTATTTGGTTATGAGGTTTCCAAATTGATTAGTTTACAGACACCTCTTTTACCAAATTTTTTTAAAGCGGGATTAGATTTTGGACCAAAAAAAGACAGATATTACCAGACTTTATTCAATATTGCCAGTTATGCTAAACCACTGATTACCAATCATTCATGAGTCATCCTGATTTTAGTATTTAGTATTTATTTGATTTGTCAATCGCTTACAAGATACAGGTATAAGAATAAATATAGTTTTGAATACATGAGATAGATGCTTATAAGAAAAATAAAAAACAATAGGACAGGGACAGTAGGCACGATTGGTGCACTTATGCACGTGCCCTACAGGCCTCTTAGGAAGGAGGTGAGGTCAATAGTAGACAGTCTAAGGTTAAAGTTTTTGGGGTTTGGGGAAGAAAACACAGAGTCAGGTAGAGTATTCCAAACATTGACCACTCTATTGCTGAAGCCGTATTCTCTGCAGTCAAGTTTGGTGCGGTTAACCTTGAGTTTGTATCTATTGTGTGTTCTTGTATTGTTATGACTGAAGCTGAAGTATTCATTTGCAGGTAGGACATTGCAATGTATGATTTTATATACTATATTTATATCTGACCAAAGGCAGCATAGTTCTCGGTTTTCTAGGTCTAGAGTTTCAAGTCTGGTAGCATAAGGTATTCTGCAATGAGTAGAGGAGCAGAGAACTTTTCTTGTGAAATATTTCTGGACTTTTTCAATTGTGTTAATATCAGATACATGATATGGGTTCCAGACTGATGAGCTGTATTCAAGTATAGGTCTAGCAAATGTTTTGTATGCTCTAGTTAGTAGAGTGATATCACCAGAGAAGAAGCTACATAGGATTAGATTAACAACTCTTAATCCCATTTTGGCTATGTAGTTACAGTTGGCTCTAGTACTTAGATCATTTGAGATGAGTACTCCAAGGTCCTTGACAAAGTTTGGATCATCAACAAGGTCTTGACTATTCAGCTTGTATTTTATTTTCTGATTTTTTTTCTGCCAATATGTAAGACAGAGCATTTATTTGTTGAGATTTGAAGTTGCCATTTGATTGACCATTCTGATACATAGTCAAGGTCTTTTTGGAGGGTAGTACTATTGTCTGTGGTGTTGAATAGCTTTACATCATCAGTGAAGAGAACTCAGTTGCTCTTAATATGATCACAAAGGTCATTTATGTAGAGTATGAAGAGAGTTGGTCCTAAAACACTGCCTTGGGGGACACCACTGTTGACAGGAACAGAAATTGATAGGACGCTCCCAATTTTGACCATTTTTTGTCTGATTGACAGGAATGCTTCTATCCAGTTATGCAGGTGTCCAGAGATACCGTAAGATTTTAGTTTTAGGAGTAGTTTGTCATGTACCACTGAATCAAAGGCTTTACAGAAGTCTATGTAGATTGCATCTATTGTTTTGCCCTGATCGAGTTGTGTAGTCCATATGTTTTTGCAGTGTAAGAGTTGCAGATTACAGGATAGTTTTTTTCTGAAACCAAATTGTTTCTTTGAGAGTAGGTTGTTTGTCTCTAAGTGCAGGATAATGGGTTGGTTAATAATTGATTCCATGACTTTACAGGTGACACAGCATAAGGAGATTGGTCTGTAATTTTCAACTAGGCTGGGGTCTCCCTTTTTGAAGATGGGAATGACCATGGCTTGTGACCATAGTTTTGGCAAGGAGCTGGTGGTGAAAGATTTTTCAAAGATTATGCTTAGAGGTTCGGCTATGGCAGTGGATAGCTTTTTAAAGAAGTAGGCACATATTGCATCTGGTCCAATAGAAGGGATGGTTTTAAATTGTTCAGTGCTTTTTCAACAATGTCTCCTGTAAAATCGATATGTATTAGATCATTGTAGTTGTCTGTGGTTCAACGAGGAAGTACTGGGTTTGATCCATTGCTGTTTACAAATACTGAGCCAAAGAATGTGTTAAAGAGGTTTGCTTTGATGGTGTCATCGTTGCAGTCTTTGCCATTAGGTCCTTTCAGGGGTGGGATGGATCTTGAGTCTTTTAGTTTGTTGTTTACAAAATTGTAGGAAGTGAGGGTGGAATTGGTGCATAGAAGGTTTTCCTCTTGTTTAATGTGATAATTAGTGCATTCAGTTTTTATCTGGTGGCATAGATTTTTGTATTGGCTTTTGAAGTTGGCAACATGACCAGATTTGTTTTTCCGCCAAAGTGATTTCTTTTTGGATTGAAGCTTCCTTATTGTTATGGGTTATCCGTTTTTCCTGGTTTTGGGGGTTGTTAATGGTACATATAGTTTGATGACTCTTTTGACTTCAAGTAAGAATATGTTGTAATGGTCTTCTACAGTATTGCATCTAGTGAATAGAAATTACCAATCAAGGGAAGAGAGATCGTTGATTATAAGATCATAGTTGGGGATTTTGTCATTGTGATGATTTTTGTGTGGACATATGTTGAGACAAAAGTCAATCATGTTGTGGTCACTGTTGGAAAAGGGTTCTTTAATTTGTATTCCATAAATTGAATTCAAACTATTGCAGAAGATGAGATCGAGGCAGTTGTTAAACCTAGTATTGTTGGTTACTAGTTGTTCCAGTCCCAGATTTGTTACAGCATTGTAGAAAGTTGCATGTATAGGTTCAGTTGTACATTCATTTAAGGTCCAGTTAATAAGAGGTAGATTGAAGTCACCAAGAAAGATAAAAGCATGTGGGCAGGATGCTGCCCATACTAGTTGTGTATTGAGCTTGTTTATTTTGTTTATTTGTTTATTTTCATAGGTCTTACAAAATGTCCACAATAAAAATCCATGGCAGATTTATTTTAATACCTTACTAACATTTGAACCATCAAATTTTTTATAAGGAGATGGGAGAATATTACCTGCACAGTCATAATTTCTTTCAGAAGGAAAAGGGAAGCCATCTTAATCATGCAACCTGTCTTAATTCACAGACCAGATTGAAGAGAAACTAGCTTTTAAATAAAATCTCTTGGCTGCTGCATGATGTGGATAGTCAGTCTGATGCTGTAAGCTGCATCTGGACATATATCAGATTATTCCCAGACTCATTCAACATGTCAAAAATAACAGAATAAATCAGACTGACTTTGACACATAACAAAATGGTTGTGGATTCAGCCCTATTTCTCTTGGTCTAGAGAGGGTGCTGAAAATTGACCATGCCTTCCAATTTCAGATGTTGAAGTGCTGAATTTCTCTGTAGTGAATCATCTTACAGATTTATGTGTTCCCATCTTCAGGTTTTAATTGTACTAGGTCCCTGACACTGATTTCTAAAGGAGACAATCCAGGTCAGATGTTAGCTGTTTCAAATGCCAGAGTTGCTTCTGATTTTGTTATTCACTCATTTATGTTTGATATTTTAGCCTTGGCTTCTAAATTATTTGGCCTAAATTATTTGGCCTCATTTTTGGCCTAAAATCCTAATTGACAATGGGAACAAAGCTTACTTCATCAAAACAAAGAAGGATATGTTTGCCACTGCTGCTGTTAACTTATATTGTTATTGATGATAACAATAACATAGGAAAATAGGAAACCGTTGTGGTTCACTGGCAGCAGGTGCAGATGGCTGAGGTCTTGGAGAGCAAGGACTCAGATGAGGGGCCTGCGTGTGATGGAGGGATGGGGCCAGGACCATCAGGGAGTTGAATGCTGACTTTGGAGATTGTGGAGGCTGGCAGCAGTGATGAAGAGGTTCCCGAGGAGTCTGTGCCCGGTGTGTGCGCGCGCAGGGCTGATCGAAGGAAAGAGCAGCTGCAGCAGCTCGGGAGTAAGGCTGCAAGGTAATGGCCCCTCCCTCAAGAGATAAAAGCCAGCTGAGAAACCAGAGTTCTTTGCAGAAAGCAAAGAAGTTTTTGCACTCCAGCCTTGTGGATATTTGGAATATCTTAGTTGGTATTTGGAGACTCTCTGTGTTTGAAATATTTCTTAGTAACTTTATCTTGTATTCCTGGCAGCCTTGCACAACCTTGGCAAGGCTCGTTCTTATCAGAAACAATTAATTTGAAACAGCCTTTTAACCGTGAAGGAACGGAATTCATAAATAATCATTAAAAGGTTTTCCTGTTAACTCTGTTTCATGTTTGTTTCCTTGGAACAAGGTTTGGGTCAGAACAAAAACAGCGATGTTTTAACTTAGTTTCTTTATTTCATGTTTTAATACTACTTCATAAATCAGTTTGTTACCATGGTCACAGATGATTAGGATAGGATAGGAGAGGAGAGGAGAGGATAGGATAGGATATAATTAGTTTACTGCATGTTCTTCCAAATGGATGGGATGTAGTCAGGTTGATGGCAGCTGTATGTTGGCTTGCAAGCAGGTTGAAGGAGTTCTATGTTGGGCATAGTGATTAAGGAACCGCCTAGAAAGCAGGAGACTGTGAGTTCTAGTCCCACCTTAGGTATTAAACTTGTCTAGGTGACTTTGAGCTAATGACCAGATGATTGTGAGTTCTAATCCCTTGATTAGATGTGCCAGATATTCAGTTTACTGTAAAGCATAGGAAGAGAACCAGTTTGGTCTAATGATCACTGTGCTAGTAATCAGGAGACAGTGAGTTCAAGTCCTGTCTTCAGCATGAAATCCAGCTGGGTGACTTTCAGCCAATCCCTCTCTCTCAGCCCAAATGCCCTCACAGGGTTGTTGTTATAGGAAAATAGGAGAAGGGAGGTGTATTAGGTATGCTTGCCACCTTCAGTTACGTATAAAGTAATACAGGTGAGACAAAAAACTAAAAACAAATGAAGTTGTGTGTAAAAAAAATGTGGACTGAAGACAAAGATAGGTAACCAATATAAAAGAAAGAGATTGAGATGGTTTGAACTTCTAGAACAGAGGTGTCAAACTCATGTCGTCATGGTGATGTCACATGACATATCAGGACTTTTTTCCTCTCCACTAAACCAGGGGGCGAGGCCAGCAGGTGATGCATCCAGCCCATGGGCTGTGAGTTTGACACCCTTGTTCTAGAATAAATGAAACAAGATCCAATTCTCAAAGATACAAAAGAAGAGTCAAAAGGAAGGAAATATGAGAAGATTGTGTTTAAACCAAATTGATGAAATACTGAAAAAAAGAAGAGTCGGAACTCTAGAGAAGAAAAGCCAACGTCTGAAGCAGTGAATGAATAAGGTAGAGGTGACGATGACTTGCAAGATAGAAAATTATAGAGATATCATGTTGGTCTAAACCAGTTTTCACTGTTCCCTTTCTTTTGTCTTTATCTATGACTTTAATTGCTTTGGTTTACTATCTCTTATTGCTTTTTTATGCTCTGCATAACTTGTTTCTCCCAAAAGGGAATTAGGCGACGGGTATGCATATATGTACAACAATTACTTGCTGTTGAATAATTTTAAATTTAAAATTATGTAATTTGTTCCAGAACAATGTACTGAGCAGTTCATTAAGTTTTGGGTTTATTATCTGATATTCTGTAATACTGCTGGGGGTTTGTTCATGTATTATGAAAAAAAGTAATCTGTTTCTTTGAATATTAAGGTGCAAATTCTGGTTTTAGACTCAAAAGTTCTCTTCCTTCTATGCAGCTGTGGGAAATTCCTTGTCTTGCCTGCAAGAATCTCTTTCTATTGTGTTGTCAAATGTTGGTAATGCAATTATTAGAAAAATGACTGCCTGTTTTCCTAGCATTTTCTTTTTGGGAGGTTGTTAACAGAGTTGGAAGGGACCTTGAAGGTTTTCTAGTCCAACCCTGTACCAGTGGTGGGATTCAAATAATTTAACAACCCCTTCTCTGCCCTAATGATTTCTTCCAACAACCAGTTCACAAAACTGCTCAGAAAGTTAACAACTGGTTTTCCCGAACTGGTGCAAACTGGCTGAATCCCACAAATGCCCTGTACCATTTCAGACAAGTGGCTGTCCAATCTCATCTAAAAAACTTTCAGCAGTGGAGCATCCGCACTTTCTGAAGCTAAGCCATTCCACTGATTAATTGTTCTCACTGTCAGGAAATTTCTCATTAATTTTTAGGTTGAATCTCTCTTTGATAAGTTTCCATCCAAGTTACTTCTTGTCCTGTTTATTGTTAGCATAATAAACGGTTATATAAGCTTTATCTTCCCCCCAAAAAAGGCTGAAAAGAGAAAATCTGATCTACCCATCATGATCCCAACTTTTCTGCATCGCTATCATACACTCTATGTCAACTAAACAGATACTTCTTTGGTCTTTTTAGCTGCCAGAAAAGGGGAGTGGGGGAAAACAAGGCATTCTTTAAATGCCTAGATAATCATCTTGGCAGCCCAAAGTTGTCAGAGCATAAGAAGGTTATTGGAGAGCATGATGGATGACTCTTGGAGATGGATGTGTCCCATTGGAGAAGTCACATCCGGGGGTGGGGGAAAGACCAGGGTCAAGGGGGAAATGTATGATGTAATTTAATATTGGCTGCACCCAGTCATGTGCCAACATGGCAATTTTTAATAAACCAATTTACTTTTTCTGAGATGTGGCTAGAGACTTTTGATTTGAATGAGGGTGGATTTGTTGGAGCCCTGAGACTCTATGGTTCTCAACTCCTACTGTCAAAAGATAGATCACTATGTTAAAGAAAATAATCTGTAGGGCTTATTCATATACTTCTCGTAGATACAAAATGGGCCAACCACATTTTATAAATCTTGACATTTGCAACATACAGTGTTGTTGATCAAGACCTTTCCCCAAGATGTTCCATCCTATATAATCGTTTCCTAGTTTTGTAGTTTTCTTTCTCAATTTTAAGAAGCACTTCCCCCCACCTTTCCTAGGTTTTTCTTTTTATATTTTAAATAATTCTCCTAGTCTGTAATGATAAAGATACAAGAATTGAATATTCAATCCTTTCATGAGACAAAATGCTAGCATGAACCAAGGGACCTTGGGCAGAGAGAAGCTTTGTTAAGACCAGCTATCTAATGAGACTTTGCTCTCAGTTTCCTTGAATCAAGGGTAGGTAATCCTCAATTTATGATAATAGGGACCAGAACTCCTGTCATTTACTATAATAGTCATTAAGTAAATCATGCCAGAGGAACATGATGGCTCTCATGGTTATATCACTGGGTTGGAGGTAAGCAAGTCCATGTTTGAGACCTGAATGCTGCTATGGGATGGGGTGAACTCTCGTCCTTCACTCCAGCTCTTGCCAGGGACATGAAAGGAGCCTCCAGTGCTTCTACCCTTATCCAGCAGGAGCTGGAACAAAAGACAACAGCTCACCCTTTCCCACAGCAGCACTCGGGTTGTAAATGGGGATGATTCACTTTTGTACTCATGCCAGAAGCACTGAGGCACTTCCAGGTTGAAAAGATTAGTTGCAATTAGGGGGGCAATAGTGTTGTCACTGGCTAATCCTTTCAACCCAGAAATGCCTCAGTGCTTCTGACATGAGTGCAAAAGTGAATCATGTCCATTTACAACTTTTTTTTTTGCCACAGTTGTTAAGCAAATCAGATGGTTGTTAAACAAATGTAGGTTTTTCCACTGACTTTGGTTGTTGGAAGCCCTTTGGGAAGGTCACAAATGGCAATTGCATGGCTCCCAGATGTTGCAATTGTTATTAAAAAAAACCAGGCTGATTGCTAAGCACTCAAATTTTAATCATGTGATCGTGGAAATGCTATGATAGTCATAAGTGAAAGGACCAGTCATAAATCTTTTTTTTCACCATCATCATAATCTCAAACGGTCATTAAATAAATGTGTCAGGGTAATGACAGTTTAAGAGCTGATCAGCTGCTGTAAGTCTGTAAAACAAGATGATGATATAAGGATGACTCAGCAGGGTTACTGCCACTTTAAAAAGCTGTCTATATAAAGGCCATGTGAGGGTGTATCTCTCTCCTTGTGTTCTATCTCCATTGTAGTTCTCTGTGCAGAACAATGAAGACTGATTGCTTGCCTGACATATACATTTATGTATATAGCAGTCTTGTATATAAACCACTGTTAAAAGACAAAGCCTCTGTGTGCTGTGTTGTTTCACAATAGTAGTCACACTGCAAACACTCTGACAAAATGGTTGTAACTTGATTGACTACCAGTAGCTCTTGTACAGACTGTTAATGAGAGACCAGTAAGATAGAGTCACAGTTTCCTATCCATGTTTCTTTAATGCCTAGATTGCTGTAATTTTTCCTGTGATGCGGTTTTCCCTATTATACAATAGAGATTTATCTACTTTTTTCCTATCATGCTAGGTTTTCCCTAGTGTAGCCCAAAAACTGAATCATATAACCAGAAATGGGCAATCTGCAGGATAACAATATTATTAGTGTGCAAAATTTAATTTAGGTTGGTACAGTTAAAGCTGCAGATATAACCCTGTACCGTGCTAGCTCAGAGATCCAGAAGGAACAAAAAAAATATTACTAAAGTCTCAATTCAGGAATATATGATAAATCCCCCTAACAAACATAAAAATATAGAGAGATGGTTAACAGAGGTGTCTTAAATTGCATTTTGATGACATGGAGGAAATTAACTTGCAAACAGTAATGGATAAAGTACAGAAATCACTTTATTGAAAGAAAATAGTGAATTTACAGCTCAAAACTTTAATGGAGGACCAGAATAGAATCATCCTAATAGATGAAAGGAGTCTCTTTGATTCCCCTGATTATCAGTTGATTCTGTAACTTGATACAATTGTACTTTTCCTTGCCCAAGCCATGAATCTTCTTTAAAAGGAACCACTTTTAGCAAATAGCTCATGTTTCTGTCAACACAGATGGAGTTTGCATAGTATAGAACAGAACAGAATAGAATAGAATTGGAAGGGACCTTGGAGGTCTTCTAATCAAGCCCTCTGTCAAAGCAGGAGAACCTATAGCATTTCAGATAAATGACTGTCCAGTCTCTTCTTAAAAACATCCAGTGATGGAGCGCCCACGATTTCTGAAGGCAAGCTGTTCCACTGGTTAATTGTCCTCACTGTTAGGAAATTTTTCCTTAATTCGAGGTTGCTTCTCTCTCTCTGATTAATTTCCAACCACTGTTTCTTGTCCTGCCCTCTGGTGCTTTGGAGAATAATTTGACCCCCTCTTCTTTGTGGCAGCCCCTCAAATACTGGAATACTGCTATCATGTCATCCCTAATTATTTTCTTTAGACTAGCCAAACCCAAATCCTGCAGCCGTTCTTCTGTAGCACCAATCAAATCAAGGTTCTTGGGCATACATTTCTAACCACCATCAGCTTAGAACCACCAGCCATGGGAGGACACAGCTAGGACTCAAAATTCACACACACAGTTTTGTATTTTGCCAAACATCATGCAGTAAACTCTTCCTGGTTGCTACAAAGGTTTTCAGAGTTAAGGTCATTTAATGGTACACTACTATCAAGACTTAACTCCAAATAAGGCAATGCTACCTAAATTTCTCAGAGTTTTGTTATGAGTGCACTATGTATTGAATTTATAGCTGAGACTAAAATCTGGCCTTGTTTCTAGAGCAACCTGTGGCTTTGCTGCCTGAAATGCTGGCTTAAGTTACTAGTTTTGGTAAATTGCTGATTCTTCTGTGTCAATTTGATATCATGGAAGAATAACCTCCTTATAGATCTACAACATCACAGGCCATCAACCCACTATATCACTTGAACCTGAGAATCCCTGGTCTGAAACAAAGTTCCTCAATGTAGATATTCAGAAGGACCCAAGTAAAACATCACCCATAAATGTGCAGGCCTGCTTGGGAACCCATTCTTCCATGTTAAAAATTTAGCAAATATTCTCTATCCATTTGTAGAAGACCAAATACACTCACCTGGTATAAAATGCTACTCTCTGTACTATCTGAAGTTCTTGCATGAGAAAGATTTTGTCTTTGTTTTCTGGAAAAACGTGAAAACATGCTTCATGTGATTTTGGGCTGCTCATTCTACACAAAGTGGCATATTAGTTAATAATGCCTCTCTTGGCCACTATTGTTCCATCTTAGGGGAGAAAAATACTTTTCAAGTATTTCCAGAACATTTGCTTAAATTTTTGCATTTGATTTCCTTAAACACTTAGTTTAGTACAATATTGCATGTAAAGAGTTGTTCAACTTTCTTGATGTATATAGCAAATGTTATTGTTCACTAGAAATATTGTTTTGATCAGTGATCATAAAATATTCATATTTCTTCAGATTAGCTGGTAAATTTCATTTCAGTACTAATCTAACTGAGAATGTGCTTGGAATTACATTGTCTTCCAGAGGAAAATTGCCACACCTAAAAACAGGTACCTTTTCTTCACCAACAGCACCTGCTATCTGAGGTATGGTTGGACTAATTCTGAATAATCAGGTAGATCAGATATAACTCATAAACAGGCTCAATTTACATTTTCCTCTGTATTCCAATAGAAGCAGCCCTCATCTTGTCAAATATGCATCTATGATTTGCACTCCTGGTCTTTGCTTCAGATATCCTGCTACTCCCAGGAGTTAAATATCTCTTCTGAAAGAGAAGATTTCCTGAGATTAACGTATGATTAGTATTTGGAGCTGATTATGCTTTGGCGTGTTTCCTCATTATTTTATTTTTAAAGAAAGCAGAGCAAAATAGGAAGGGTAGGGTAATGGAGTTGAAATGAGCAGTGACAATTCATCTGCATCTATCTGGAACCATAACAAAGTGAAATAACCCACATGATGAAGCCACTAGACAGATGTACACCAATCACCCATAATGGGAAGAATAAAGCTTCAAAGTCGTGACAGGTTGCAGCACAATCAAACATTCAAATAGCTCATGATGCTAATGAAAACAGCTTCATTGAGAAGCTGATATTTGGACTGCTAGATTGGGTATTATTGAGAGATAGAGCACATATAGAAGATGACAGAAGTTCCGCAAAGCTTCTGAAATACACAATTAATCCTATTCAGGCTTCATCACCTCAAAAGTTTCTACTCTTGCAGTCTTGGTTGTCGGAAAGTGCCCATCCTCACTGCTTCCAATCAGTTTGTAGGGAAGGATGAGAGCCTCTTGATAATGTGAGGAAGGTGACCTTTCCATGAGAGAAACTACCTAGTGGTGAATACGAGTCAGGATTTCATCACCTGGTTGCCCAAGTTATAACTCTGTCAAAAAAAAGAAGTTCTTCAATTCTTTTGAAGAAATCAATAAACCATCAAAATTCTTCAATTGACTATTGTAGGAAATCAGAGAAAGCCTCCTTATCTTTTCCAGCATGGGGAACAGAGGTATCCACATGGAGATAAAAAAAGACAAGATAGTGGCCACAACCACACAACCTGTTTATGTGTGTCACAATGAACATATAAAGCGATGGGACTTTGATCACTTGCTTGCGATCATGATTTTTGTTACCCACTTTTTAAAAGGAGAATATGTGTAGCTCAGGATTGAAATGTGAGGTCTTTGATGCTCTCTGAGCTTGTTTTTCTTGCAGACATTTCATTATGCAAACTAGGTGACATTATTAGTGTTAGTATGAAATGGAATTTGCTCTCAATTTATATTCTAGTGATTTGCCTTGTTGGTGATGGTGGGAGTGGTCTTGGAGTTGACCGTAAGTCACTTAGAATTGCCTGGAATGGACAGCATAGAAGTCTAGTAATAAAAAATAATTTTGGATGAAAATGCATACATGGTTGGAAAAATGTGAAGGCAGCATATAGACTACTAACCAGAATTATTTTTGTTACACATCATATCAGAAAAATACGATAAGGGGAAAGTATATTTAATATTACATGTTTTGACAGCAGCAAGAATTGTATTTGTGCAATACTGGAAAAATGAGGAAACACCTACAAAAGAAGAGATAATTAAAAAACACATTAGACTGTGCAGAAATACACAGATTAACAATGAAGGTAAAAGAAAAAGAAGACACAGAATATTTTCAGACTTGGGACTCGTTTTATCAATCGTTGGACAATAGAGGTAGAAATTAAGAGTTTAATATTGTTCTGTAAACAAATTGACCCAGACAGTATGCTGTTCACTAATAGTATACAAAGAGAAAATGAATATTTTTTTAAAAAAATCTAGTAATAAAACAAAGAATAAAATAACATTTTATTTCAGAGGTTTAAAAAAAACTTCCCCAGGAGCATGAAAGTTCTTCTTCTGCTATTTGAATGTGGCTAGAAATGAAGAAAAAAGCTAGAAGGAAGAAGATGACAAGTAGCTAGTAGAAGGAGTAAGGCTGAAAAGCTGGATTTTAATCCAATCAATTGGTTATAAAAAGCCATTTGCCTTCAGAATTTGCCTCTAAGCAAATATTTCCTAAGCTTTGGCAAGGAAGGTAGGGGAAGATCTCCCCCACCATGCATACAGGAGTTCAAAGAATTTAATATGATATGCAAATGTCATCACACACACATGCATACGCATGTAAACAAGTAGCTTATACTCATCAATCACAGCGATTCTTCATCTGCCAAGTCTATTTGTTCTTGCAAACTCAGTTATCCAGATCACAAAGAATAGCTGGGAAAAGCACTTTGACTTTGGAATTCCACAAAACATAGTTCTTACAAAAATCATATCCCAAAAGGAAAGATTTCTCTAAAACAAAATAAGTAAAGCAGTCCCAACCAATCTACCTTTTCTGGGCTTTGGGGGAAAAAAATGAAACAAGGAGCATTGTAATCAAAATAAAATTGAAATCTGTGGGTTCATTCCCTTGCCAGATGTAATATGTTTGCTAATAGAGTTCCCCCATCCAATCTATGCTTATCAGTGACAAATTAATTTATCATTTTTAAAATAACAACAGGCATGAAATGCTTGGAAGAGAAATGAACACCAACCTCTAATAACCGTGAAAAGAACGGGGCTTCTCAAAGAAATTATGAATGCTACAGCAAAACAGTTATTGTGACCAATTCCCACAAGCTAAGTGTTTTTAATCTAATAATTGCATTTTGCAATACATCTGTCAACACACCCACACACCCACAATAAACAGCTTCTTGACTACACACAGGCGATAAGAGCAACAGATTCTGCATTGTGATCATGTATACCTACAATAGTACATTAGACTTATCAAAAACAGTGATCTTTTTTTCTTCGCAATATGTTTGCACAGGCATCATAAACCCATCTACAATTTATTTCACTATACAGTTTGCTTCTTCAGATTGTCAGATGCCAAAGGTGAGATGACAAAAATTATGGATCATTGTATGCCCAGAAAAGCTTTGATGCTTTTCCTCAAGATACAAGCACAAATTACTTTTGAAATCAAAAAGGCTTTTCAAAGGAGTTGTGATAGTATTGTGAGGCAGCTTTCTTTCTTTTAACAAAGAATCACACTGTTTGTGTCTGAATTCTTAAAGCGAACTCTGAAAAATAAAGGAGAGGAACTAGAGGTGTTTAGGATAGAGGCAAAGAAAAGATTCAAAATCTTGAGATGAGTTCTAGATGGAATCTGAGGCTATACATGATAAGGAAAGTTGACCTACAAAAGAACCCAAGGAATATTTTTACACAACCTGGTATGATGGCCAGATATTCAGTTCACTGTAAAGCTTGGAAAGAGCCAGTTTGGTCTAGTGGTTAAGACACTGCACTAGAAAGCAAGAAGCTGTGAGTTCTAGGCCTGCCTTAGCTATGAAAGCCAACTGGGTAACCTTGGACCAGTCATTCTCTCTCAGTCCAAATTACCTCACAGATCTGTAGTTCTGGGGAAAATAAGAGGGGAAGGTGTTTAAATATTTTCACCAAGTTATTACAAAAATAATAAGGGCAGGACAAAAAAACAATAATCCAGAGATTATGGCAGGTATTATTATATATATTTTATTTATACAGTACCATTTTGCATAGAAAGCATTCAGTGTGACTAAAAATTAAAATGAGGAAGGGGAAGAGGCCAGTTTGATGTAGTGGTGAAGATGCTGGCCTAGAAACTAAAAATTAGGAGGTGATGAGTTAAATATTAAAATTAAATATGAAAAAATGGCAGAGTGACTTTGGGCTAATCCTCTTTCAACCCACACACCTACAGGGTGGCTGTTGAAGGGGAAATAGGCGGCAGATGTACAAATAATCCTCAACATAAAACAGTTCATTTAGTGACCGTGTAAAGTTACAACGGCATTGAAAAAAGTGACTTATGGCTGTTTTTCACGCTTACGAACATAGTAGTATTTCTGAGGTCAGGTAATCAAAATCTGGACATTTGGCAACTGGTTGGTATTTATGATGGTTGCAGTGTTCTGGTGTCATGTGATCATCTTTTGCAATCTTCTGGCAAGCAAAATCAAAGGCAAAGCCAGATTCACTTAACAACTGTGCCACAACAACTGCAGTGATTCACTTAACAACTGGGGCAAGAAAGGTCATAAAATGTGGCAAAACTGACTTAACAAATGTCTCACTTAACAACAGAAATTTAGACCTCAATTGTGGTCATAGGTTGAGGACTACTCTGTATTAGGAGTCTTCACTGCCTTGAGTTATATACAAAAAGGCAGAGTAACAATATAGTAAAAAGAAGATGGTTATAGATCCTTTTCACTATCTCATATGAGAAACAATAATAAATGCCCTTTCCTTTCTTTTGATTCATTGTAAAACATCTGGCGTATTACTGGATGATTTTATACACCATCTCTAAATCAAATGCAACAGGACAATTCAGGTTTTACTGGACTGTCTAAATTCCTATGAGGAGATAATTAGCTCATCAACCATGCCCTCCGTTCATCTTTGCAGCCTTAATAAATGTTAGGAGAAGCTAGAGCGCTTTGATTCAAAATCAAGCCACAGTTCAATGCCTATACAATTTGAGTCAGGCTCAAATGATCACACATTTTGTGAAGGTCTAGTTCTCCGGATTATTGTGTAATGTTGGGTAAAATGGAAGGAAACAGAAGGCAAGGATGACCAACAGGAAAATGGATGGACTGAATGCAGCCACAAAGGATGCGTTGTTGGAAGATCTGAAAAACAATATCTTCCTCGAGAAAATCTGTCTTTGTGGCTACTAAGAATGGACCCTAACTTGATAGCACATCAACCTCATAATCAGATGAGAGCCATTGTCAAACTTCTCTTGTACAGTCAAGGAAGAGAGTCAACCCTTGATCCAAAACAAAGGGCAACTATCTCAAAGCTGTGATTAATAGAATGAGTAGAAAGTAGTAATATTATTTAAAAAGAAGATTAAGATTACAGCAATAGAATTCCAGCAATTTACTTTCAAATGAGGAAGCAACTTATAGGCTAGTGGTGGCTAACCTTTTTGGGCTCCTGTGCCAAAATTTTTGTGCGCGCTTGCATACTCACACTCATGTGCCAGCACCCAGAAGGCAATGTGCACGCCCCCATGCCCCCTACGTGTGCACACACAATCCCCACTCACCCTGCTGCCCCTTACCTGCACTGTGCCTCACAGATGATTTTTGACCAGTTTGAGGCCTTTTTCGGCCTCCCAAAGGCTTGAGGAAGGCTTCTGCAAGCTTTACAGATTGAAAACTACAGGAAGTGATTAAACGGGGCTAGTTTTCGGCCTGCAGAAGCCTGCAGAAGCCTGCAGAACCCTTCCTCAAGCCTCTGGGAGGCCGAAAAAGGCCTCAAACCTGCTGAAAATCAGCTGTGAGGCACGCGCATGCGCAGTGAGATAAGTTTGCCTTCAGTTCGCATGCCGGCACAAATGGCTCTGCATGCCATAGGTTTGCCATCACAGATATAGGCAATTTAAGAAGGTGAAGTTTTGATTCATTTTCTCGTGATTTTTGCTGTCAGGGAGAAGGAGAATTCAAAATTGTCTGAAACTATGAATTTGGCAAATCTCTCATTCATTTCTAAAGTTCAGGGTATGGCATATAAAGTCAGATAGGTCTCTTAATAGAGATGGGGAAACAATCACTTGCATTTAAGGTACATCCTCAAAGTACAGCATCAGTTAGTTCTTATCTCATTAATTAGTGAAGTGACTAATTGAAGGTGGGAAAATAATGTTCTCACCATTCACAAATTTAAAGGCTCTTTTCCCCTGGTTTCTTCTCCCTTCTTTTTCGCAAATTCCCTTCCAGGAATAGATATAAGATTTCCCATAAAGTTATATGCAAAACTTACAGCAAGTCATTTCTACACCAGCATCCTATAAATTCCTCCTTGAAGTAGGCTATGCATAAATTTGCATAACTAATATGCATACATCTGTAGTGTATTACAATTCTAGAAGTTTCACCAGGAATTGCTCAGAGATCTTAGGGTGAGAAGGGTGGAAGAGAGAACTGGACAACCTCAACTTGTCAAAGGCATAAAAAAGGGGAAAAGAAAGGATCTTATTTTGAAGATATCATGGAAAACAAAATCTATATGCATGAAATCAGGCCACTAAATAGTGGGGGCTGTTGTCCTAAAAGTGTATTTTTTTCAGGAGGCAAATGGATTTTCTTGTTTTTCTTGTTTTTTTCTGAAGATGTTTTGCTTCTTATCCAAGAAGCTTTTATTTATTTATTTATTATTTTATTTGGTTTGTCAATTGCTTATAAGATAATAGGTATAAGTAAAAACATAGTTATAAATACATGGATACATATAAGAAAAATAAAAGAAACAATAGGACAGGGACAGTAGGCACGTTGGTGCGCTTATGCACACCCCCTACAGACCTCTTAGGAAAGGGGTGAGGTCAATTGTAGAAAGTCTAAGGTTAAAGTTTTGGGGGAAGAAACCACAGAGTCAGGTAGAGTATTCCAGACATTGACCACTCTGTTGCTGAAGTCGTATTTCCTGCAATCAAGTTTGGTGCGATTAACCTTGAGTTTGTATCTATTGTTTGCTCTTGTGTTGTTATGGTTGAAGCTGAAGTATTCATTGACAGGTAGGACATTGCAATGTATGATTTTATATACTATACTTAGATTGGACTGAAGGTGGTATAGTTCTAGGTTTTCTAGGTCTAGAATTTCGAGTCTGGCGGCATAAGGTATTTTACAACTTCTTCAACTCTGACTGGATGGTGAGATATGGAAAGATTTACAGTATATTCCTTGCAGACAGCAAGGTCATTTGTATTCTTTTAGAGAGTCCTTGAGGGCACTTGGAGGTTTATCTGTGTCCTCAGGATCAATTGAGAAATTGGAGCTATGGTTTCTGCAGGATGTTTTTTGCCCTGTGTCCATTCAGTGTTGAACAAAGGCGCAGTCTGTTGGAGATCTTTTATCTAGTGGAACATTTCAAGAAGAAATGTTAGATTACTTGAATGAGTTCCTTTAATTCTGGCAATTATCTCTTCATCTCCAGCTACTAAGACAGCATAGATGTAGATGACCGAATACCTGTCCAATCAAATTAAATTAAAAGGAATGAGAGGTTTTTGTAAAGCTGTTGGCTTAGAAGTTACCAGATATTCATTATATTTGAAATAAAAGATAGATTTATTAAGAGATACATGAGGATAGGAAAGCTTCATGTCTGCCTAAACCATGGGTGTTCACCCTTGGCAATTTTAAGACTTGTGAACTTCAGCTCCCAGAATTTCCCAGCCAGCCATGCTTAAAATTGTCAAGATTGGGCATCCCTGACTTAAACCATCTTGAAGAGAGGGAGTCATGAAAGATAGAGAAAAACAATCCTAGAATCATGGAGCTGGAAGGGATCTTGGAGATCTTCTAGTTCCTTTGTGACTTGAACATAGAGGCTTATTTAACTGAGTATAAAACAGGTGAGAAACAGATTCAGAGACAGATTGGGAGGATTGAATGAGAATTAATAAAACAAAATATTGGGGAGGTTTTTGTTTTGTTTTGGTTACAGTACTAGTACAGTTTGTTCTCTCTAAGCCCGTGATGATGAACTTATGGCATGCGTGCCACAGGTGGCACGCAGAACCATTTGTGCCAGCATGCAAACTGCAGGCAAACTTACCTCACTGTGCATGTGCATGCTTCACAGCTGATTTTTGGCCTCTTTGAGGCCTTTTTTGGCCTCCCAGAGGCTTAAGGAAAGCTTCTGCCGGCTTTGCAGGCCAAAAAACAGGCCTGTTTCGTCACTTCTTATATTTCTGGAAATACCGGAAGTGATGAAACAGGCCCATTTTTCGGCCTCCAAAGCCTGCAGAAGCTTTCCTCAAGCCTCTGGGAGGTCGAAAAAGGCCTCAAATGGGCCAAAAATCAGCTGGGAGGTGCAGTGTAGGTAAGGGGGTGGGAATTGTGCATGCATGCGCAGGGAGTGTGTGTGTGGGGGGGTGCACATTGCCTTCTGGGTGCTAGCACATAAGCACATGAGCGTAAGCACACACAATTTTTGGCACAGGAGCCTAAAAAGATTAGCCACCACTGTTCTAAGCTATCTGCATGTGAAATATAGGCAGTATTGCTAGTATACTAGCAGTATTGCTAGTATTGCTGCACAATAATGTGTATGGACCCTTTTAGAACAAACTCATTCATATCACTCAGATGTGAGAAGGAGACAAATTTCCAACAGGAAATCTGACAAGTAGATATTTCTGACTTTCTCAAGCAATTTGGCACAACTTAGGTAGAGGATTGTACTAGGTTGTTTTTTATTTCTTCTTCTTCCTACTCAATATGAATCCTGATAAACATCCTCTGGCTTTTCTTATCTTAAATTGCACTGTGTAAGCTTGCCAAAGATGAAATCAGAATTTGAACCATTCCAATTTATCAGACATACAGATTTGCTCCACGTTCACATTCCAATTCCTTCATTTCAGATAAGATTAACCTGCTGCACAGCCCAATTGTGTGAAAGACCTGGGCGGGTTATGTATGTCTCTTTCCTTTATCAGCTGATGAGCTCACTTTGCACAAATAAGAGTTTCCTCCAACCAGCCCCAGGTCTTGTCTGAATCACCCATCAATTATGTTTATTAACATTTATTAACATGATTAACATTTAATTTGCCCAGAAATTCAAATTCCACTAGCTAACATGTGTCCAAATCAAACAAATGCAGAGGGAACTACTGTATGATGTCCAGGTTTCCTTGGTAGATGAAATGGTGATTTGATGGATTTCAGCTTTACATAATCTCATAATATTAATCAGTCGTACAAGCAGCTACAATCATATTCATCATTCTTGTCTTTCAGCAGAAATAGTGTATAAGTAGTTGCATTCTCCAAACATTGAAAAATAGACTGTACGTCCAGGACTTTCCTCTCTAAAAAGTCCTTTGAAGTTACCCTGCATACAATTATTTATTAAATATGAGTTTTAAAAACTTAAACTACAGTATAACTTTTTGGCTCCAATATATTCTACCTGCAAAGATGCATTTTTCTTGTTCCTATGACAAATAGCTGGAGATATATAGAGAGATTAGAAGAACTTTATAATACATAAAACATGTAATATTCCTCCACCAGGCACTTTTCCTGTTTTTATTCTTTTCAAGTCTTTCCTTCCACCTCCAAGAGAGTTTTGTTTTCTTAGTAAAATTTCCCCTTAGCTTTGCAGTTACATTTCCAAATTAATAAGGTTTGTGTTGTGCAAATTGTTGTCTATGCATCAACCTGTAAGACTGAATCTTATTAAGTTCTCATTGCACTTGTTTGTAAATATTAATAAGGGTACTGAGATTAATTATTGGGAGGGGGCAATAAGGTTTGCCTTTCACCTACTTTATCAGTAGCAATATTAAATAGAATCACACAAGAAGTACACCAATGTGCCTACCGTCCCTGTCCTATTGTTTCTTTTTTATTCGTATCCATTTCATGTATTTGTAACCATGCTTATACTTATACCTATTATCCAATACTTGCTTGACAAATAAATAAAATAAATAAATAAATATTGTAATTCTTGTCAATTTAAAAGTCACGGCATCTGTATTATAAATAGTTTGTAGAACTTTAAACTGGTTGTTGAATTGATCTTTTTTTTCCACAATACTATATAGATTATAACAAAAAAGGATGTTGAGTTCATTCAACATGCCAAGCAACATCAATATTCAGGTTTGGATGTTGGGTAAATGCATCTGCCGGATCTCCAGCAGATTAAGCCTGGCATATAAACACACCCATTGGGAACTGCCCAGGGGCAACTGCTGGGGATTCTCAGGGGTTCGGGAGATCCTCTAGCTAAGTTGACTAGGCCATGCCCACCATAGCCATATCCACCCAGCAACTGGGCAGAGAACCAGTTGCTAATTTTTTTGAAACCTACCTCTAGAACTGTCAAATACCTTTAATACATGGAGCTCTTGTATTTTTACTGCACTGTCTGAATTAAGCTCATGAACTTTTTCAGAGCATCTTCAGTAGATGAACTCTCTGGGTTTCAATAGAAAAGAATACTTGTAGCTCAGAGTGTCCTTGGTTGTTTTCTTGCAGATGTTTCATTATTCAACTAGGTAACATTATTAGTGCTAGAAGGGAGTGCGGCTTCCTGTGATGACCCGGAATGTAACACAAACGCAACAAAATCCAAAACATAAATAAATGTCCTTTAATGCCTCCAACTTGGCCCCACTGTTCAATAATTCTCAGTTGGAGATAAAACTTATTCAAAAATAGTCTTCAAAAGTAAGCAATACAGTCCAAACTTAATGAGCAGATAGAGGTGAAATAAAAACCCCAAACAAACTACAATGAAGGAAATTCTACAACGGATCAGGATAAGTAATTACCAACTTCAAGGAGATAACAAGGCACAATCTGTTGGAAGGATGCCAACCAAGATAACTTTAGCCCAAAATAAATCACACTTTGCTTCTGGCAATGCTGTGTTTTAAACGTCTCTCTTATATACTATTCTCCCCAGCTGCAACCAATAGAGGGGGATCATGGCCTCTTCCGCTCTCATAAGCCAAGTTGTTTCCTTCTCCATTCCTCCCTGTGTGTCCTAGGATGAAGAGGGGATGTGCCTGGTTCTTCCTCTGACTGCCCAGCTGGCCTCTTCCCTTCCCCAGCCTCCTCAACAACTTCCGGAGCCACACCTCCACTCCCTGTCGGCTGTTCCTCCTCTCCCTCAGAGCCCAACTCTAACAAGGGCATGACTCTTTCTCTCTATTTGTATGCAGTTGCTTGACCCATCAGTGTTGGTGGGAGTGCTCTTGGTTCCTTTATTGTATTGTAGTTTATTGTTTGATTGTTTATCTAGAATTAATCTTGGTGTTAATCTCTGCTAGCTCCACTCCCTCCTAGCACTAATGCTGTTATCTAATTGGGTAATGAAATATCTGAAAGAAAACAACCAAGCTTAAAGAGCAACAAGGATCTCTTGGTTTTGGTAAGTGGATGGAAACACTACAAAACTTTCCAATGTTGTGATTGTTGGTAACTGGGATCAAAAAATCCAGAGAATGTACAGACTAGGGATACTTTCCTTTTAATGGCTTCCAGAAGTCTTTGTAAGCATGTTTACATTTCTAAATCAGATTAAATGGTTGCCTTTTAATGGCCCAGAACACTGCAACCCTCATAAATAAATGTAAATTGCCAAGCACCTGATCAGGTGACCATAGGGATGCTACAACAATTGGATGTGTGAAAAATGGTCATGTCACTTTTTCAGGGCCATCATAATTTGGAACAGTCACTAAAGGAATGCTTGCAAGACAGGGGTGCCAAACTCATTGAGGGTTGCATCAGGATTGTGTTTGACCTTGGATGGCCAGGGATGTGTGGCCGGGGGTGGGCATAGCCAGCTCTACATCACTCGTGTTGGGGGCATCTGTGGTGTCCAAGTGCTAAGGCAGGACTTCCCTGAGACCTTCCCTCACTTCCATTATAATATCCTTCCTTCCTTCCTTCCTTCCTTCCTTCCTTCCTTCCTTCCTTCCTTCCTTCCTTCCTTCTTTCTTCATCCTTTTTTTTCTTTTCCTCATTCCTTTTTTCCCTTCCTTGCTCTCTTCTCATCTTTCCTTCTTTGTCTTTCCTCTTTCCCTTTCTCCTTTTCTGTCTCTTCTTGAATGCTCAAATGCAAAAGGGGAAACATTTCTCCTTTTGTTTTGTTTTAAGTTTGATAGCCCTCTGCCAGTGAAAATGGAGCCCCTATTTTTGGCCACAATGTCTTCCTGCAGCCCTCTGCCAACAGAAATGAAGCCCAGGGTGGCCTCACATGCCTCCCCTGTGTCCCATTTTTGGCCGTGATGGTCTCCTGAAACCTTCTGCAGCAAAAATGGGACATGGGAGGCATGTGTGCCCCCTCCCCTGAGCTCCATTTTTGCTGGCAGAGTGCTGCAGGGGGCTGTCGCAACCAAAACCGGGCGTGGGGGGCAGTGCATGGCCACCCCGGCTCCATTTTCACTGGCAGAGGCACTGCATGCCTGTTCTTTTCTGTTTCCAGGCCAGCCCTGTGGGCCGAATCTAAGCACCCCATGGCCCAGATCCAGCCCATAGGCCTTGAGTTTGACACCCCTGTTGTAAGGGGAGTTTTTCTATTTGAAAGAGAAATTCACTAAAATAGTAATTCTAGGGGGAAGTTGCCCTCTATATTTTGTATTTTGTATTCATTCAAATACAAAGCTGATCAGAACTATTGTTAAAACCTTTCCATTCATGTTCTAATGTTGAAAGAAAATAAAAGCTTAAAAAAGCTAAAACCAAGAGGGTCACATACATCAGCCTTGGGAAAAAAAAGTGTCCTGACATTCGGAACCTTAAAGCAAATTATAACATTTGGCAGCAGGTTGCTCTGTTTTGGTATAAGCTCATTTGCCTGAGAGATGTCAGTAGTAACAGCTGTTATTTAGTTTGTCTGGATTTGTTAGCAGAAACAACCGAGGCCTGAGAGAATAAAATTTCCAGCAGAAAATGAAGCCAGAATCTTTCTCCAAAAATTTATAGGCTCTTTTTTTTACATGCATCCAATTAGTTGGTGACATTTGCAGAGGGGTCATTATTTATATGTCTGGTATCCATTCAGCAAGGGACTGGCAGTCTCTCTTTTCCACTCTGTGCCAGATGTCAGGAGAAGCCTAGTGAGTAGAGCTACAACAATTATTCATAATTATTCAGCCTTGGCCCAAAGCTTCAATGCTTGCATTTATTTATTTATTTTAGTCCAGGCTTTTTTTTAAAAAAAACAACTGTATATATAAATAAGAATGCTCAAGGTCAAAGATTTTGGTTTGGAATGACAGCAAAGAAATGAGACGAACATAGGATAATTTCCAAATACTAATGAATTATTTACTGTAATGATCAGGTCTTTCCTGATCTTACCTACAGAATCACCCTAATTACCATCTAATCAACAACAAACTCAAATTAAAAGATGTACCGGCTGAGAAATATTAGTAGGTGCTGGATGTTTGTTAAGATCCTCTAATTATAACACAGTGAAACTTCAAATGCTTTGCTGGGTTCCCCAATTAAAAAAGAGTAAAGGTTTCCCCTATCCATCATGTCCAAAGACACTTTCCAGTGGTACTATTCTACTGGGTCGGCCCAGTTCTGGCATACTGTTAGCACCGAAGATCAGCTGAGACTGAACTGGTTCTCTCTGATGAGCTGCTGTTGGGCTCACCTGCCAGTCTGGGCTCCCAAACTGATGTTTATTCACTGCTTTTGAAGTGCAGCTTCTTTGTACAGCACAGCTGTCGAAGCTATAGTGATTGCAGGAGGTGAGTAGGAAAGCTTCTGCGCATGCTCAAAGTTTGAGTTTGGCATGCACATGCAGTGTGTGCATGCGTGCAAAGCGTGCTCACCAAGCCACGCCCACTGAGCCAGTGGTAAACCTCTTTGAAACCCACCATTGCTATATCCCGAGGTTCATGGAATGTTGTTATCTTCCTACCGAAGTGATGCCTATTTATCTACTCGCATTTGCATACTTTCGAAGTGCTAGGTTGGGAGGAGCTAGGGCAAGTAACAGGAGCTCAACCCATCATGTGGTGCTTGGGTCTCGAATCCAGGCCATCAACTTTCCAGCTGACAAGCTGAGCATCTTTAACTGATATGCCTCTGTTTCTTCCAGAGGGAAGCTGAAAAAAAAAATACCTATCCGAAATTCAGGAGAGCCACGCCCATACAATTGTAACTATACAATAAGGAAATTAGAGCTTTCTAAATCATTTTTTTTCCAGCCAATCTATATTTCTAGGATAGGCAAAATTTTGTGGATGTGGGGCAAATATCACATATATGCTATGCAACAATTCTTCAAAACTTAAAGCAGCTGTTTCATTTCCAGAGATCATAGCAGCCAGTTATATAAAATATAAAATATATAAAATAACCTCTGTCTGTGTGTGCAGGAATACAAATAAAAGTATTCATGGTCGATGACTGCCTAGTATCCATTTTAATGACTTCAATGAAGGTGAATCCATCAACTCTATGAATATTTTTACTTACTGTCTCTTTTCCTTAACATTCAAATAGAAACTGGATACTTTGTCAAATGCCTTATAGAAAAGGTGTATTATATCTTACATTTTCAAGATAGGCAAAAGGAAAAAAATAGTCCAACTTATCAAAAGCATCACCATAGGAAACAGAATAAGAATGCAAGTCAAAATAGGAAAAATGGTGATCTGTTCTAGATGAGTCCAAATCGCCAAGACCAGATGAATTACTGATGTGATCTCAGAACCACTGAAGAAAGGTGTTCAAAGGGAAATATCAGAGGACTGGGAAAAAACATGGTTCCAATTTACAAAAAATGGGGGAAAGTGGATCTGGGAAACTAGAAGTCAATCAGCCTGACATCAATAGCTGGACAAAACCTGGAGAAGATATTCAAGTAGCACATTTGTGAGCACCCAGAAACAAACGAAACAATTAAGAGCTGTGATGACACAGTGGTTAGAATGCAACACTTCAGGCTACTTCTGCTGACTACCAGCTGCCTGAAGTTTGGCAGTTCAAATCTCACCAGGCTCAAGGCTGACTCAGCCTTCCATCCTTCCGAGGTAGGTAAAATGAGGACCCAGATTGTTGGGGACACTATGCTCACTCTGTAAAATGCTTACAGAGGGCCGTGAAGAACTGTTAAGCAGTATATAAATCTAAGTGCTTTTGCTTTTGCTATTTCTATTGCTATTACTAGACAGTAAGGCCTCGGTTGTCATGCTAGACAAACCTTATTGCTTTCTTTGACAAAGTAACTAAATCAGTAGATAAAGAAATGCTGTAGATATCACTTACTTAGACTTCAGTAAGGTATTTGACAAAGTAAACTACAGCCTATTTCTTGGTAAGAAAGAACAATGTGGGATAAAAAGAACCACCACTAGATGGATTTGCAACTAGCTGACCAACAGCACTCAACATGTGGTCCTCAGTGGAACTACAGCTGCATGGATGGAAGCAAATTTTGTTCTTGACAAATCCATCCGTACATCTGGTAATGGCCATATTGTTTTAATAAATGTGTTTGCAAAATCATCTCTTTATTATCTGCTATAGAGTCTTCTCAATGTTAGCCTGACAACTAGTCTATCTCTTGTGTATTAGACCTTTATTGTCCCCAGTCACATGAACAGCAAATGCCTTTAATATTTCAGGACTGAATTCAACTGACCCCAGAGTGGTCATGGTGAACCTATGACATCTGTGTCACAGGTGTCACACCTTGCCTTTTTTGTGAACATGCGGAGTTTCTGAGGCCTCTGGAAATCATGCTCATGTGATTTTTGAAGGCTTTTGGAGCAGAGTTTTCTTGCATGACTTCCAAAGAGTCTAAAAACAAGATTCTGGAGGACAGGAGATGAGGTAGAGTGTGAGGCTGAAACACCAGCAAACTCAAAGTAAGCATTTTTTTAAAAAAATGTTGACATGTTGAACCCAAAAGATTTGCCATTACTGCCTTAGAGATTTAGACTCATTGAAAATAAATGGTACTCCTTGATCTACCTAACCATATGTCTATCTGTCCATCTGCCTAATTGGCTATCTATCTTCTTGATTCAAGCTTCACTTTTGTCTATTCAAGTGGAATACTCTGAATTCTTTCATTCTTTGATTCAGTATAAACAGGAAAATATCTGTAATTGCCCCCCATAAAAAACTGTTGTATCTGAACTCCAGAGCAGTGTATTATTTTTAAAAAATATTTTAATCAATATATTCTACTCTGAATTATACATGATGTTTTATTAATGTGTTTATTCATTTGTTCCCATAGCCTGCATCATGTGTTTTCTGCTACCTATATTGACATTTTACAGCATTTCCTAACAGCTGGACAGAAAAAAAAATGAAAATGCTGAGATTGTTGCTTTGCAGTAGAATAGTTAAAAGTTATATATATATTGTACTGTAATATATTTTAAACAACTGCATATCTATGTGTGTTCCTGCAGAGTCATTCTTCAGTTTTTATTATGCTTTATCTTAATTTAAGGTCCCTTTCGCAGTCCAAAATACATATGGGATGTCATTGTTATATTGCACCCTTGGGACTGAGTCAGCATTAAATAAAAAGAATGGTATCTTAAACAACACAGGGTGTAAAAATTTTCATTAAACCCAGTAGAAAATTTTGGAGAACATTAGCTTTCTTCAAAAAAAAGAAACATATTCAATCAAAATGTATTGTCCAGGGACGAGTATATGATTTCCAAAAAGCTAACTATCTAATCTATAACCATCTATGAAAAGATTATCCCTGGACATAAAATAGTCCATGTCCTTCCTCTCTCATCTCAGTTAATTCTTAGGTGCAACAGGAATTCGGACTGATCTTGAGGTATGAGAGAGCCATTGAAGGAGGGAAGAAAAAGAAGTGAGCCAATAAGAACTTGGAAAAAGGATGACACAGTTCTGTGATGAATGGAAACATGAGAGAGAAATTCAAAATAGCCAAAATTGTTTAGCATAAAATGAGTCTGGAGGGAACTTGGACAAACACCCAAGATTCTGGTTTTCTACCTTATTACAATAAACAATATTCATGGTATTACCATCACATCTGTTACTTGAACTGGTCTATCTCAAAACACTAGCAATCTGCAACTAGAATAAATCCAGATGTAATGGAGAGAAAGACAACTCTTCTGTCTTCACTAGTGACAAAGAACCTATCAAGAACACAGAAGAGTATGGTATAGCCACTATTGTAGTATCCTACAACGTTCCACAGAAATATTACAACAGGATGCTAGGATGGTTGGAGTTCAGAGCCTGAAAACTGTAATTAAGAAGGACCTAGAGTATAAATGATAACAATAGTTCATTAAAATAATTTTTCTTTACCTGCCCTAAACTATTAGATTATGGGAGAAAATAATGGACTATATAAACACGACTGCGACAAAAGGTGATTTTTTTTAGAATATAAAATTAGGATGGCATTTGCTAGACAATTTATTTTGAGATGATTGGTCACACAGATGCTTAGATTGGATTTGGCTTTTTTATCCACCCACCAAGTCCTCCCAAAGATCTGGGATAGGCAGATGTCGATGTTTTATGGTGTTAAGAGGTGTTGTTGCAAGATTTAAGCTGTTCTGAATAAAGCTGCCTTCTCTTATTAGTTTTTAATCTATATCTATATATCTCTATATATTTATCTATATATATATATATATCTACCTATTCATTCATCCATCCATCTATCTATGGATATCCATCTATCTGTATGTATGTCTATAATCTATCAATCATCCGTCTGTCTGTCTGTCTATCTATCTATCTATCTATCTATCATCTCAAAGGCAGTGAATTTACCTAATTCAGCACCTTCACCTCTGTACCAAACTGGCTTTTTTTGAAATGCCTTTTTCAAATGCAGAATTAATTAGACCCAATTCGTCTTTTTAGAAAACAGTCAGGTATGAGCTAAACTAATTAACGAGGGATGATTTGTGTGTGCTTAAGGAGTGCCGTTCATCTTCCAGAAAAGTCAAGTAGAAAGTTCCTTCACATTTTGCTACTCATTGTCTGTGGTCCCACATCAGGTTGGTTCAAGACTTAGCATCTACTACATATGCCAATCTTGCTAAGTTTGCTTGCAATACAACTTGCTGAGTTATATTGCATGAAAGCAGACAAAGTAGGAGATTGATGAAGAAAAGGCAGCACTATTAGGGATCGTGTAGAACCCCATTTGATGCATTTTAAAACATTATTTGAAATTACTATTCAACTTTAACATGGAGGCTCCCCAATATTCTTGAAAGAGAGAAAATTGTGAATCCAGCATGGAACTGACATAGCCGCTTCAAGGATGCGAAGAAAAAGATTGAGCTTGCAGGACACTAATAGGCCATAGCAATTGTATATTATTTGCAGGACTTCCATGCTTATACAGGAAACCACGGGAATGCAGAGAGGGGGAAAAAAATCAAATCAATTCACAAAATGGTGAACACTGCTTGGAGGAATGTTTGGCCTATTTCCAGAGTGTAGCAAATAGAAAGCAATCCTATCTGAAAGCAGTGTTAGGATTTTATGATGCAGAAATAAGTGGTCTAGTGTATGACGCACCAAGAGCTTAGGGTGAGCTGTCAGTTGGAAGAGAAAAGCTGCAATCTATTGGTGGTGGTTCGGCTGAAGTTGCCCCAAGCCCCAAACTGTGACTGTATCAAAAACTGGTCCATCAGTTGCTAGTATGTAAAAGAAATCAATGACTAACAATAGGAAGACATTAGGAATAATTACCCATTTGCCATTTAATGTTAAGTTGAAATGTAAACTAAAGAAAGCAGCCTGAATATATCAAGGATCCGTGAGAGAAGAAAAAGTTTTCCATAATTCATAGGATTTTTAATCTATCTGTCTATCTATCTGTCTGTCTGTCTATCATCTATCTATTTATCCATCTATCCAACTATCCATCCATCCATCCATCCCTCCATCCATAATAAGAATAGAATAGAATAGAATAGAATAGAATAGAATAGAATAGAATAGAATAGAATAGAATAGAATAGAAGCTGGAAGGGACCTTGAGGGTCTTTTAGTCCAGCCCCTGCTCAAGCAGGAGAACCTATGCTATTTCAGATTAGTGGCTGTCCAGTCTCTTCTTAAAACCTCCAATGATGGAGCACCCACGATTTCTGAAGGCAAACTATTCCACTGGTTAATCATCCTCACTGTTAGGAAGTTTCTTCTTAATTCCAGGTTGCTTCTCTCTTCAGTTAGTTTCCAACTGCTGTTTCTTGTCATGCTCTCTGGTGCTTTGGATAATGATTTGACCCCCTCTTCTTTGTGGAAGTCCCTTAAATGCTGGAATACTGGTATCATGTCACCCCTAATTCTGTTTTTCTTTAGACTAGCCAAACCCAAATCCTGCAGCCGTTCATCATATGTTTTAGTCTTTGATCATCTCAGTTGCTCTTCTCTTAACTTTTTCCAAGGTCTCAACATCTTTTTTGTAGTATGGTGACCAAAATTGGCTGCAGTATTCCAGGTGTGTTCTTACTAGGGTTTTATAAAATGGTATTAATACTTCACTTGATCTTGATTCTGTGCCTCTCTTTATACAACCCAGGATTGTATTAGCTTTTTTGGCTGCTGCTGCACACTGTTGGCTCAAGTGATCCTCCACTAGGACCTTATCTCAAGATGTAAAGGTTTGATGAAGGAAGGTGCTATCAATTGTTTGGCCATGTGTCATGTTCAGATGCTGCATGTCTATCCTGATCATCAACTACTCAAGTCCATTCATTAAGTCATATTTTTTTCCATACTATAGTTCATTGATCACAACAAGGTTCTGTGGACTACTACAAAGAATAAAGTAAGAGATGTTATACAAACTGTCTCTTGTCAAAATCACAGATCCCTGATCCCTTAAATCCACCACCACTATCATTTCCCTATGTTGATTCTCAGTCTAGCAACCCAAACACAAAAGCGATTTAGAGTCTTCCAAATAATCAATTTCTTTCCTACTCCAACAAAGAGCTGTTCTTTCACAACAAAGTTCCTAATATGTTACCTTCAGCAAGATTTCTTAGTCATTCTGTCATAGTTCCTCTCTCCCATAAATTTCTTTCTGCTCACATACTAGTGTGATTATCATATCATATCAGAAAGTCAATTTACCATTTAGCTCATTGTAGGAAGATGTTCTTAGGCCTTTTTTTTTCAATAAATAAATTTGAAAAGGAATATCTTTCCTTTCCTATTCTATAAATATTCAGAACTCTCAGCGCAATGAAATGTAGACCTACTTAAATCCCATTGACACAAATCAGTGATAAATGTAAAAACACACTGCACAATGCTTTCACTAAACTAAAGCCAGAAAACTTGGTTGACATCAAAGGAACTAAGAGCAACGCATGGAGATGTCTATAACAGCATAACAGCTGTATTGATAGATAAAGCCACAGGCAATCTAGAGTTCTCTTCAAGAGAGCCAGTTTGATCTAATGGTTAAGGCATCAGATAGAAATCAGGAGACTATGAATAATAGTCCCGCCTTAGTCATGAAAGGCAGGGGTGACTTTTAACCAATCACTCTTTCTCAGTTTATGACTTTAGCTCAGTTCAAAAGCCAATTGGTCAATTCCTGCTGCAACCAACAGATCAATACTTGGTTGATCCTGAAAAGAGACCCTGAACTTGTGGGAAAATGCCAGGAAAGGAAAAATAAAAAGACTCTAGAATGCTATTCTCTTGCCAATATAGGTTAATCAGATAATTCTAGGAAGCTAAGTGGCATAGAAACAAGACTACAAGAGTCTACTATCTAATCAATGCAAGGAATTCAAAGGTAGAATGATGCTAACAGGTTATGGCCTCATATATTTCCTTTCTCATAGGTTTCCAATAACAGAAACTGTATTTCATCTCACCTAGAAATTATTTCCATAGCCAAGCGCTTTAACGGACAAGAATTTTGACTTAAGGTCAAAATGAAATTGACCAAACTGTTAGAAATGTGCCCAAGAGCATGGAACATATTACCATATATGGTGGTCTTGTAAGAAAACCCAGGAGTTTTGGCATAAGATTCAGGTGTGGTTAGAGGAGATGACTGGACAGAAAATAGATTATAAACTGGAATTATTTTTACTTGGCATTATAATAGAAAGATATAGTAAAGAGGAGATTTATCTAATAGTACACATTATCACAACAGCAAGAATGACTTTTGCCCAAAAATGAAAAGATAGAGAAATTCCTGGCAAAGGTAAGGTGATAAAGGAGATATTGATATGTGCTAAAATTGATAGATTGACTCTGAAATTTAAAAATAAGGACGAGACAGAATACTACAAGATATGAAATAAATTTTATCAATGGTGGGAGAAGAAAGGAGGGACCCAGAATAAAAAAAACCAGGATCTGTAGAATGGGTAGTTACGGATAAAAATTAATTGTACAAATGTATAAATATATATAAAATATGTATTATATGTTATAACATATAATATATAATAAAAGGAATATCAGGATGATCATGCCGTGTCCAATGTTTTAATAATGTAATCAATAAAATATGTTTTAAAAAATGAAATTGACTCATGTAATGTAAGCCTGTTAGATCTAATCCCACCCTCTTGGAACAGAAGAGAAAGGAAACCTGCCCCTTGTGAAACCCCAATGGGTGTCTAAAGCACAATGAGAGGGCATTGTTCCCTTTGTGGTTTCTGTGCAGGATCTGGCCACTCAATACAGGTAGCCATCGACTTACAAACTATAATTGAGCCCCAACATATGTTGCTAAGTGAGACAGTTGTCAAATGAGCTCTGTCTCATTTTACGACCTTCCTTGTCAAAGTTGTTTAGTGAATCACTGCAATTGTTCAGTTAGGAACACAGTTGTTAAGTGAATCTGGTCCCTTCATTGACTTTGCTTATCAGAAAGTCACAAAAGGTGATCAACATGATCCCAGGACACTGGGGTGTCATGAAGCCTTACCAGTACTTTCCTAATACAAAGGTTTATATGATACTTGACATTTCCCAGGAAATGTAGGAAGTATGTGTATTCTCCAAACAGACTGTATTGTCAGGCAAAAGGAACCAGAACAAGACTGAGAGTTGATCAGAGATGTTTATTTGCTACTTGCCTATTTACAAGAATCTCATCATTGACTATAGTCAGAACAACCAGATAAGCCAGGAGTGTCAAACTCAATTTCATTGAGGCCACATCAGGATTGTGTTTGACCTCGGGGGCTGAGGTGGGTGTGGCCAGAGTGGGCATGGCCAGCTTGACGTCACTCTTGTCAGGGGTACCTGTGGCGGCCCAAGCACTCTGCCAGGGAAAACAAGCTCTCAAGTTCCGGATTTGGCTGCTATGGCCGGGGTGGTTTGCAGGGGTTTGGAAGAGCCCCTAGCTAAGATTCTGTGCAGTTTGGAAAACCCCCAAACTCCTGGTTGGCCCCACACACCTCATCCTGCCCCTCCCAGGAGTCCCCATGTGGCCCGTTTTGGATGCAGGTAAGTGCAGGGTGCATGCGAAGACTTGGGAAGGGCAAAAAGCAGGCCATTTTCGCCCTCCCAGAGGCTCAAGGAAAGCCTCCACCACCCCACTGCCATGGTGCAGGAGGCCACATCCACCATGGCCACACCCACCCAGCAGTCCGGCAGAGAACCCTTTGCTAAAAGTTTTGAAGCTCACCCTGGCCACAGCCTCCTGCAACCCTCTGCCAGTGGCCCTCTCGAGCTCCATTTTCATTGGCAGAAGGTGAACTGATATTTTCATACCATCTATTCCGTGTGATAATTGATGGTTATTAAACCAACAATCATGGGAAAAAATACCTATTACATAAATACAAACATACATATTAACTATATGTTCCCATTGCTACTAGCACTTGTAGATGAATGAGGTAAGTGTAGTTATTAATAGTTTCATGCGTTCTGTCCTTGCTTTGTTTTCTTCTTGGCTGAACCGTACAGACACTGAACTATCAGATGACACAAACAACATTTTCGCATCATTATTTTCCAGAGCGCTATATATATAATGATGTGAAAACGTTGTTCCAGTGACTCTTGCCGTGGTGAGCTTGGAATCTGGGCCTGCACAATGTGGATGCTTTCTGAGAACCTGTTTGGGGGTTTAAATAAAACACCTGTGGAACTTTTGCTGTGTGTGGGGGTGAAGCACAGGTACTGACTTACACGGCAATGTCTACGTTGAAGGGCTGTCAGGTGTGCACTGCACAGTTGGCCAGCATAGTGCATAAAGACACTGCACTCTTTGGAGTAAGCAACCTCTTGGAAAATGCAAGCAAAACACAAATAGTAAGCAAAAATTAAGAAACGAGCAGACTAACAATCTAATTTTCACCATACTGTTCACTATATTTTAAATATATAGGTATGTATATGTTCTATATGTTCTATATATAGAGAACATAGATATATCTATGTTATATCTTTCCTATAACCATGAAATCATTCTTGAATATATTGCATTCATATATCACTTTATACACTTTTGTTCTTTAAGCTTTTTTCATTTCTTTGAGCAATGTTTCTCAACCTTGGCAATTTTAGGATATGTAGATTTTAATTCCCAGAATTCCCCAGCCAGACATTCACGTGCCTTAAAGTTACTAAGACTAAAAAAAACACTGTTTTTAAGTTACTCATCATTATCCAATCTTGACTTGCTTAGATTTCCTCTTTCTTTTCACCCATTCTCTTTTATTTCATGTACTTGTTTTGTGATTCAGTTCTCCTTAATACTTTTTACATGACCAAATTAATTATCAATCAATCAATCAATATACTTCTTTTATACTGCTCACTCACTTTTCTATTCAATTTGCCATCACTTATCACATTCATTCTTGACCTTAACTTTGATATACTTAATGTATTTAAGATGTGTGTGTGAAAGGTTACCACATTCAAATGTTTTAAAATCTAATTTTCAATAAAAAATTTTTTAAAAAAGATGTTTGTGTGGTAGGATTTTACATTAAGTATCCTTGTCCTGGTGTATTTACCATACCTTTATGGTACTTGTTACATAATGAGCTCTCACTTCCATATAATAAAGAGAAACAGCTTTCTAAAAGCAGCCATGGGTGCATGATTTTTTTTCTTGTCAAATGTTATAACAAACTATTACTTTTCTACCAACCCTAGGACAATTAAAATGCCTTCATTAATTTTTGTACCTGTAGGGCACATTTTACAAAAATAAATAATTCGTGTACTTGCCTTTTTTTTTTTTTTGCAATCTATGCAGGGCTGTCTTAACGCCACGGCCTGATTGGCACTTGCCCCTGGGCCTCATGAGCATAGGGGCTCCATACTAAACTGAGCATGTTAACCCTTCAATGCACCTTGTATCACATAAATACAGCAACTGTATGGCTTATTGAGTATTATTGTGTTTTTCAAGCCTCGTGTATTGTTCAAATGTTTATCGTGTTGATTAGTTGTTGCTGCACAGCATGTTTTTAATGTTTCAACAACAATTTTGTTGGAAGCGCCAATAAAATAAATCGATGTTTAATTTTATCGACCACATTTTTATTCCTGTGAGTTGTTGTCGTAGGGGCCCCAGTACACTGCTTTGCCTGGGGCCCATTATGCTGTTAAGATGGCCCTGAAAGTATGCATAACTTACAAATACATGTCAAAAAGGGGCGTGTAAATTACATTTTCTTTCCTTGTAAAACATGACTCTTTTAGTCATTGATACACTGATTTTCAGGTCCACACTGCTCATTGCAATGTTAGATACAATCTGTGTAACAGTCTCTGTAGATCATTCATATTCTTACTCCACAAAATCAGAATATTTTGATATACCATAACAAAGTAATATGCCCATTTGTAGTATATCCCATACCAAAAGATGTCTAATATCAGCACAAGCACTCATTATATATTTAACCAAAATGTATCATCTATCATCTATCTTTCTATCTATCTTTCTATTTCTTTCTATACATCTATCTTCATCATATCTATCTATCTATCTATCTATCTATCTATCTATCTATCTATCTATCTATCTATCTATCTATCTATACAACCACACATATACAAATATATATAGACAGGCATACCAATATACCATATTGAAACTTTTCTGTGCAAATCAAATGGATCACAGTGTTTGGGAATCAAATAGTCAGGTAGTATTGATAATTTCTATACAGATTAATTTGTTGGATAGACAACATCCAATTGGCACTCCTTGTTTTCTTTTGTTATTCTGTTTTTGAAATAAGACTAGAAACTGAAGAAATTAACTGCTGCTTTCTCATCTATTATTCCATAAATCTTCATTTTTCTTTGACCTTCCTTAGAGTTATGTTAATCTCTGATCTTTTCCCCATCGTACATTTAAGAGTGCAGCAGGTTGACTTAATCCGAACGCCTCTCCACAATGCAACTGAATTAAATTTTCTGTAAATACTGGCAGTAATAAGCATAACCAATTGGATTTGGCCTTTGGGGTTTGAAGGGCATCCATTTCAAGTACACGGTAGGCTGGGGAACGTTCTCTTTTCTTTCCATCTCTCTCCTTCTTTCTAGTCTCAGGCAACTATAAAGTTTAATTAAGCTAAAACTCACAGAAATGATAAGTGCAGAACAATCCTTAGACTTCTCTTGGCAAAAGAAAGAAATCCCCAAGATGGGTTTTTTTTTTAATACTTGGTGCTTATAATTTAAGTTTTCTATAGCCAGAAATAACATTCTAATCTAACTGCAAAAACATTTTCAAAAATGAGATCCAAAGGGAAAATGTTTCTTTGGTCTATGGATACCCTCTGAAGTGTGTGGTCCAGTGGGGTTAGCCATCAAACTGGACTGGAGTGATAAGACATAGAAGGTTGCTCACCTGTAGTAAGACAAGAGGTGGTAGATACAGTACCGAGGGTCTACAATTCTTAGCGCCTTGTTCTACCATCTGTATTTTATGCTATTGGTAATTAGAAATTTGAAGAAGATGGGATGATATGATGAATTGTTATGGGAATTAGGTATGTATAGACTAAGAGAAAGACTAGGGGGTGACATGATAGCAGTCTTCCAATCTTTGAAGGACTGGTCACAAAGAAGAAAGGGTCAACCTGAGAGGAGGGGAAAAAAATCCTCAGCTGAGAGGAGAAAGAAGAGAAAAGTGCAGGATCGGCTCTCCGACCTTTCCCTGTGCTCAGCTGGTATGAAGAAAGCTGTGAGCACCCATTGCTCATGCACACATGTGCGATCACCCAACCAGTAGCCGGAACAGGTAGGATTGCACTGCTGGAGTCAACCTATTCTCCAAAGGACCTGAAGGCAGGAAAGCTTATCAAGGAGAGATCCAACCTAGAATTAAAGAGAAATTTCCTGACAGTAAGAATAATTAATCAGTGGAACGACTTGCCTCCAGTGGGTGTTCCATCCCTGGAGATATTTAAGAAGATAATGGAATTTGTCTGGAATGGTAAAAGATCTCCTGCTTGAACAGGTTGTTGGACTAGAAGGCCTCCAAAGTTCCTTCCCCTCTGTTATTCTGTTATTCTGCATAACTGAATCATTGGATTATGTGGAAGTTTTAGCACATGTTTATTGGATGTCTGCAGGGAACTGCCTGGTTTTAGGCTGCGTTGAATTTTTTATCCCACAATACATCAAAAATGAATAAAACAAATATGCAACAGTAGATGGAAGCAGACCGTCTTTTCATCAATTAATGGCCCCGCCTGGATTTGTTTAATTTGAATACTAAATTCAAATTGGTCTACACTGTGAAGCCAAGCTAACTAGACATTTTAAATAGACAGCATTTCTAATACAGTTTTAAAGTTCAGTTTTATTTATTTGATTTCTGCAGCCACCCAACTCAACAAGTGACTCTGGGTGGCGTACAACAGAACATGTGAAAATAATTAAAACAGTATACAATTAATATATATGGTATCAAGAAAAAAATATTATTCCGGGCTTCTGGCGGTGATGCCTCGGTGAAAGGGTGAAGGGAAAGCAGTCTCCATCTCTGGATCTTGTTTTTTCACTTTTGGGGAACTTTTGGGGCGTGAGGAGCCTGGAGAGCCAAGCGGAGAAGAGGGGAAGCCCAGAAGACAGCGAGGCAAAACACGATCGCCAGCCGGCAAAAAGAGAAACCCCTGAAAACCTAAAGTGAAAGTGTCTGTCATTTTATTATGGCAGACCCGAGGCCATGGCTGAACCGTGAATGAGGAGGAAGTGAGAAGATTATCAACAGAAAGTGTCATTGAAGTTAAAATCCCAAAGAAAAAAGATTATCCTGAATGGCAACACAGCCAACGAAAGGGGCCCTTAACACACTCAGAACTCCAGGCCTGGACTTTGGGGCCTTATAAAAGACCAGTAGAATCAGAATCATTTTGATATTGAAGATAAAATATTTCAGAGGGCAGGGTCTGTGGCAGAGAAGGAACATTTCCTAGTTCCTGCCAACTGATATTTCTTGGGTTGACAGGACCCAAAATATGCCCAACCTGCCCGACCTTTCTTTCTTTTTAAAAAAAAAATCTTTTGGAAGATAATGATCGTAAGCCACCCAGAGTTACCCTGTGGTAAGATGGGCAGCTAATAAATTTTACAAATAAACAAACAAGTAAGTAAATTTTAAAAAACAGGATAATTATCTCCATTATCAGGCCAGCAAATAAAAACTGCACCAGCCCCAATTGAGATTTTTTTCCTATTTTATTTTATGATTATTTTATTTCTTAAGTTTTTTATTTTATTTATATATTATTTACAATGTTATTTTACATTTTATTTTATTATTTATTTATATTTCAGTTTAATTTGTTTTGTTTTATTTATATTTTATTTGCAATCTTATTTTGCATTTTTTATTTTTTTATTTTATTTATTTATATTTTAATTTAATTGTTTTATTTTGTTTATTTATATTTTAATTTAATTGTTTTATTTTGTTTATTTATATTTTAAGTTAATTTAATTGTTTTATTTTGTTTTAGTGTTTTATTATTTTATTTCATTTATTTTATTTATTATTTTATTTTATTTCACCTTGTTGAATGCATCATTCCCTACCCTCTAAATTGTGCAGAATAGAAAACGAAATTAATTATCTGATATCCTGCTTCCCTTTCATTGTTCTGTTGCTGATATGGACACAGAAAGATCAAAGCTGAAATAGCCAAAGCCACCCACTTTGGGACTGGCCGTGCTCAACTACCTACAAAGTTGTTTCCAGTGACTCTGGAAAGTTGAACACCTTTTGATTTAGAACTCTCGAGAGATATAAATAATATAAATTCTTGCCTGATGTTGCTGTCAGTCTCTCCTTGCTTTTGCCTTTGTTCCATTTTGCTAGTGAACTGTCTTTGATGTTTGCTGATGTTTAATAGACACCAAACTACTTCTATTTTGGGTGGCTGAACTGAGTGGCATATGACTTACTCTGAACTGGTGGGTGCAAACTAAATTGGATATGATCCATGGTGATTTTGCAACCCTCTTATTCTTATTATTTTTAAAAAAGAATACACTGTTTTGAAAACACACCTGCCAGCTTCATCCCTTATTGACTTTCTTGCTTTTTCTTTTGAAGACATTTTTCTTCTCATCCAAGAAGCTTCTGACAGGATAGTGGGGAATGGAAGGATCTACATTCCTTGCAGACAGCTGGTCATTTGCATCCTTTTAGAAGGTCGTTGAAGCACATGGAGGTTTATCTGTATCTTCACCTGAGTAGTGCTCCTGGTTCCGGTAGTCTGCAGTTTCTATAGACTTTTAGGTATACAATTTGAAATGAACACTCTTTGAATGGTGTGGGGATAGGAAATGGATTTCCAGAGAAAAAAATTGCAGACTGCAGGCTCCTGAGGACACAGACAAACCTCCAAGTGGCTTCAACAACCCTCTAAAAAGGATGCAAATGACCAGCTATCTGCAAGGAATATAAATCCTTCCATTCCCCACTATCCTGTCAGAGCTGAAGAAGCTTCTTGGATGAGAAATATCTTCCAAAAAAAACAAGAAAATAGGAGTCCCTTTATTAGCTCCAACTTTGCCCTCAATGTCCAGGTTACCTTCTGGTCTGAGAAGAATTCCCAGGAGCAACCTTTAGCTGCAGAGATTCAAGTCCAAAACCTTGTCAACAGAAACTTTAACTATAAGTCCAATCAAGGCAAGATGAGGAATTCCAGAAGTGAAGGAATGGCAGTAAATCAACCCAGGTGGGAGGATGTCAGGACTGCAGATAACCGCAGTCAACACAAGATAAACTCACATTTGTTCCCAGCAAATGCTGCTCTCAGCTGCCTCTCCTTTAAACTCTCTTCCCAGGTGTGCCTAATGAAGGGAATCAGGGCCCTTTCCTCCCCCGTAAGCCACACAACCCACATTGCTCTCTTCTCTGTTCTTTCCTGTGTGCCCTAGGATAAAGAAGCAGTGGGCCTGAGTCTTCTTCTGAGCCCCTTCTCCCTTGTTCTACCTCTTCCCTGCTCTGCCCAGCTGGATTTTGCCCTTCCAGTTTCCTCCACAGCCAATGGAGCCACACTCCCACTCCCTGTCAGTTGTTCATCTTCCTCCTAAGCAAGACAGTTAAGTGAACTTTGCCCCACTGTATAACCTTTCATGCCACAGTTTTTAAGTCAATCACTGCAGTTGTTAAGCAAGTCACATGATTGTTAAGGGAATCTGGCTTCCTCTTGACTTTGCTAGTCAGAAAGTCTCAAAAGGTGATTGCATGACCCCCAGGACAATGCAACCGTCATAAATATGAATCAGTTGTCAAGCATCTGAGTTTTGATCACATGACCATGGGGATGCTGCAATAGTCGCAAGTATGAAAAATGTTCATAAGTCACTTTTCTCAATGCCGTTGTAACATTGAACAGTCACTAAATGAACTGTTCTAAGTCAAGGGAACTCTGTATGATAAATAAATAGAATACAACATATTAGCATAACAGAGTTGGAAGGGACCTTGGAGGTCTTCTAGTCCAACCCCCTGCTTAGGCAGGAAACCCTACACCGCTTCAGGTAAATAGTTATCCAATCTCTTTTTAAAAACTTCCAGTTTTGGAGCATTCACAACCTCTGGAGGCAAGATGTTCCACTGGTTAATTGTTCTAACTGCCAGGAAATGTCTCTTTAGTTCTAGGTTGCTTCTCTCGTTGATTAATTTCCACCCATTGCTTCTTGTCCTGCCCTCAGGTGCTTTGGAGAATAGCTTGACTCCCTGTTCTTTGTGGCAGCCCCTGAAATATTGAAACATTACTATCATGTCACCGCTAGTCCTTCTTTTCATCAGACTAGACATACCCAGTTCCAGCAATCATTCTTTATATGTTTTAGCCTCTAAATAAAACTAGATAAAATAAATCAAGACCAGATATCTTATCGTCCACTTCCTTTTCTCTAGTTTAGCAAGAGGGACAGATACAATGAGATCTGTGTGATCTTTCTAGGGAGTTTAAGTAGTGGTGGGATTCAATTTTTTTTTTACTACTGGTTCTGTGGGCGTGGCTTGGTGGACGTAAAATCTCCATTCCCTTCACACTCCAGGGCAAAGGATACTGCAAAATCCCCATTCCCTCCCCACCCCACTAACCTGCTTTCCAGCTCCGTTCTCCTGTACAGGGCAACAAAAGAAGACCCAGCCAATCAGCTGGGACTCGGAAAGCAGAGAATAGATGGGGGCTGGGCCAGTCAGAGGTGGTATTTACTGGTTCTCCGAACTACTTAAAATTTCTGCTACCAGTTCTGCAGAACTGGTCAGAACCTGCTGAATACCCCCTCTGAGTTTAGGTGTCTTTCAAAGCCTTGCATATGTTGACTCAGTCAGAAGATTATAGTCAGGCATTGGGCCAAGAAGGCGAGGAATGTATGTGTAGAGTTTAGAGAAAGCTGGATGGATTGCTGAGGAGTGAGGAAACGTTTTGACATAGCTGCTCACTGAGAAGCCTTAAAAGGAAAAGAGCCAAAAAAATAAATGCATCCCTGCTGCTCTGCAAACAAATAAAAGGAAAACAGAATAAGGCGATAGACGTGCACTGCGAGATTAAACCATGTCCTGGAGATGTTTATTTTTGAGGTTTCTGCTTTCCCTCTTAGGCTTTCCAAATAGATGGCTTTTAAAAAGTTTTTATCAGCTTGCTGTTCCAGGAATTATGTGGGAAATGGGATTTTTCACTCTTGTGTTTATAAGGTTAATCAGTGGGGAGGGAAAGAGCGATAAAGAGCTTTGAAGGAGCTGGATGCAAAGCAGTCTTACTCAGGGATGGGATTCTACCAGTTTTCACCTATTTGCTAGAACCAGTTGTTAACATTCTAAGCAGTTCAGAGAACTGGTTGTTAGAAGAAATTACTGGCCTAATCCTGTAAGGAAGGCAGGAAGGAAACATTCTGGTTTTGCTTACAGAAACTGCCTAGACTTTCTGTCTCAGGAACATCTCTGGAGTTTTTTTCCCCTCCTTTGCTGGTACTTTGCTTGTGTGGAGTGACCATTCAAAGTTACAATGGCACTGAAAAAAGTGACTTATGACCATTTTTCACACTTACGACTGTTGCAGCATCCCCACAGTCATGAGAGGCCAGACGAGGAGATGCGTGCTTCGATGTGAGTGATATTGAATTGGCCACACCCAGTCAATAACTTGACCACCAAGCCACATCCACCAACAAAGCCACGCCCACAGAACCGGTTGTTAAATATTGGAATCCCACCCCTGGTCTTACTCAAAGGTGCTTTTTTTTTTTTTTGCAAGAGGCAACTGGACATTCTGGTTTTTCTTTTGAAGACATTTCACTTCTCATCCAAGAAGCTCCTTCAACTCTGACTAGATGGTGGGGAATGGAAGGATTTAAGCTCCTTGCAGACAGCTGGTCATTTGCATCCTTTTAGCAAGTTGTTAAGGCCACCTGGAGATTTATCTGTGTTGTGAGGGTTACCTGAGTCTTGCAAATGGGTGTGGAGCCTCCTTGTTAAAAGGAGCTGCTGATTCAGTTCTACAGAGGAATTATTGAGTCTGTCATCTGATATTTTTTTTACTAAACTGACATTTCCATTTGTTTAAATCATGTAAGCTATTTTGTAAAGCCTTCTCAGGTGCATATTATGTAAGCCTTCACCTCTCCCTGGCACATAAATAATGGGCTCCAGGGGGGAGACAGTATTTAAATCCTTTTCTTTTTTTCAGATCCAAAATCTTCTATGTATGCAAAAAAAATTTTTTAAAAGCATTCACAAATTTAAATAAAAATGAAAGTTGGTTAACTCCCACTCCTTTAACCTCAAACTATCCACTATTGACATCACCCCATTCCTAAGAGGTCTGTAAGGGATGTGCATAAGTGCACAATCGTGCCTGCTGTCCCTGTCCTATTGCCCCCATTTATTCATACCTATTTCCTGTATCCTTACTCATGTTTATACTTCTACCTATTATCTTGTAAGCGATCAACAAATCAAATAAATAAATAAATAAGTGTCTCAGCGGGATGACTTGTTAGTGGAAGCATTAGCCAACTTCTTTAATCTCTAAAAATTTGTGGGTGGATAGATGATGGATTTGAATGGCTTTTTTCTATAAGAAAGGGGAATCATTACACCTAGTTTTATGTCAATCATAGAAGAGGATACGGGCAGAAAATTACACTATCACAGTCCTACAGCAATATAAACAAATTCTTACATCTGAAAAAAACTCTAGGATCTGATTTCTAGTAGGATTTTAAATACTCACAAATGTCAGGAAATACCAGGGACAGGCAAATCCCTTTTAGAAGAAAAAAGAGCACCGAGGACCTTACATACATCCCTTGTAAATCACTCCTGGAAAGACATTGTTATTCAGTTTAGTTGGATGCTACTGTCAGAACCTCAAGATAAACCAGATTAGGAAAACAAACTCATCCATGCTAATACTGCTTTTATTATATGGTTATACAGAAGCCAATGTGGTGCAGTAGTTAGAAGGTAGAATTGCAGGCTAACTCTACGTAGAATTGCAGGCTAACAGGATGTCACAACAATAGAACTCAGAAGGTCATCACACAGCCCATTATCCAGG